>NW_022436953.1:11362868-11655598 GCF_009761245.1 Sapajus apella
TTTTTTTTTTTTTTTTTTTTTTTTTGAGACGGAGTCTTGTTCTGTCGCCAGGCGCCAGGCTGGAGTGCAGTGGCACAATCTCCACTCACTGCAACCTCCACCTCCCGGGTTCAAGCAATTCTCCTGCCTCAGCCTCCCGAGTAGCTGGGACTACAGATGCGCACCACCATGCACAGCTAATTTTTTATATTTTAGTGGAGACAGGGTTTCACTACGTTGGCCAGGATGGTCTTGATCTTTTGACCTCGTGATTCGCCCACCTCGGCCTCCCAAAGTGCTGGGATTATAGGCGCCAAAAAACACTTTTAAACATCAAGCAATGAACATGGGGATAACTTTTTAAATCTCTTTATGTAAATAGAATATACAGCCACTTTGAAAACTATTATCCCAGATATACTGACTTGGGAAAATGTCAGTGCAAGAAAGGAAATTGTATGCAGACTATAATGGCATCACCAAAAAAATAAACATTTGCCAACCTAGTAATATATATAAACATAAAAAACATTTTAAAACTCTAAATTTTAAAAAACATTAATAATGCTGGATAATTATAAGTGCTTATTACATTCTTCCCTATTTTTTCTTGTATTCTTATGTTACTTAATATTTTAAATAATATTTAAAATCTCTATAAGAATTAAAATCTTAACACAGGATACCTCCCAGTAGTAAAAATACAAAGTAATTATAATTTTTAAAATTTTCACACTTGTATATTGTTTCAGTTTATTTCAAAATGTGTGAACTCTTTTTGGAAAATGTTGAATGCTGAATGTAATACAGTAATGAAATTACGTCTCATGCAGTTAGCTTATGAGCCTTCAGTCAATATGCTCTTTCCCATTCCTATCTGGCTGCCTCATGCTAACGTGACCCCTTTGGGGCTTCTTGGTTTTCTGAGCTTCTCTTAGTTGATTTTAATGTAGTATCTCATAGTTGTGAGGCTTAGGAAGGAAAGGATACAGATAGTGGGACAAATGTGTATCTCCTAGATGTAAAAGGACTCTTAGTCACTGCTCCACTATGAGCCCTGCTTTAGGGAACATCTATGCTCCAATGCTTTATCACTGTTCATACCACATGCAAAGAACTACAGGAAGATTTATTTAAACATAGTCAATGGGAAGATGAAATGGAAGAACTGAGTCCAAGAGTCTTTGTTATGCTACCTGGAGGGAAAAAGGAAACTATATAGTAAATAAATGCATTCAAATTTTATCAAAATGATTTCCAAATCTCATCAAAGAGATAACAAAAACAGTGTATTTAAATTGGTTAAAAAATGAGCAAGATTGTGGGATATTGGTGTGCTCAAATGTTGGCAGCAAAGTAAATTGTTTCCATAATTCAAAAGGACAGTCTGACCAGGTTAACGTTAAAGCAAACAAAAGAGGCAAACATCTAGAAGTTGCTCAAATGCCAGTAGGAGTTTGTAAGGTAAATTTCAGTGTGTCCGCTCAATAGACCATTGCGTAACTGTCATAATTGAACTCTCTGAAGCACCATGATTATTTCTGGAGAAGCTGACACTAAATCATTGAGGCAGAAAAAGCTCTTAGAAATAAGGAAGACCATCATAGTTTCCCCTGGTCAGTATCAATTTTGGAGCTTCCCTATGCATATCCTAACACATGAAACCTCAACTGGTCTTTCAGACCATGACAGAACACAGGCTTGGATCTCATGCTTGGCTCTCCAAGGCATGTTCTTCACCAGCTTGTTATCAGGCTGAATTTCTGAGGTATCAGCAGATAGATATATTCTTACTATCTTTCCAGAAGTCTAACCAATAGGACTTTTACGATCTTTCCTGTTCCTGACCTGGAGAAATTCAAATAATCTAGAGTATAAGTTTACTTTTAGTGAAGCCAGGCCTTGCCAATCCCAGCCACTTTTCCCCACCAGACTTCCTGTTTGACAAAATCTCTAATAGATAAAATAAGTGTCAAAAAATGCACTAGGCAGAGCCAAATAGGCAAGGAAAACTCTACTGAAGACAATTGAAATAGGCTAGAGAGATTGAAAACGTTGTTAAAATGAAAGGCAGGAAATATTTAGGTGCTGGGGTGAGCTGATTGAAAAGTACTAGAAGGCATTAGGGAGAAGGTTGTAGGATGCAACTAGACCTTCTTTTTGTTATTTTCTGCTCATTAAAGTTAGGTTCTTACTCTCCAACAGAGACTGGAAGATAGGAATTCCATCTTTTCTTGATGATTATATTTTAAGGGGATAGCTTCCAGATCTTTGAGAATGACGTTCTTGGGTTGTACAACTGACAAAAGCCTGAGAGAAGAATTACATCTCAAAGGGGAAGAGAAAAAATTTACAATTGCAAATTTTCTAAAGTAGCCCAAGAAAAGGGAGGTCGGGGGCTTCTAATCAGGATGGTTATGTGAAAATAACGAGGGAGAAAGATGTCTAAAATTTGGTAAGGCTAAAGAGAATATTGAGGCAGTCTTGGTCAGGAGAACACAACCGTGAGAGGGAAGTTGGCTGATATCACGCTTGTCTGGCAACCAAAAAAGAGTCTCATCCTCCTAGACTGCCTTGTATTCATAATGGTGCCATGACTGACATCAACTTCATGTTTTACAGGTCATGTGGAAGCAGAGTCTGGGAAGCTGACAGTTTTCCGGGGAGATTTCTCTGAATTAAGTCCTCCGAAAGTAAGAAGAAGTAGAGAGGTACTACATCCTTAATTAAAGTCTCAGTCCATCAGACCAGGTTGTTTTGACTCTAGTAAGGCCATGTAGGCCTTTATATGTAAAGCGTCATGGATTCAGATGAGGCCTCTGTCTACAACCGAGGGGAGCCACTAGAGGGAGAAGAAACTCAACTGAAAGATACCAGCTGCCATCCCTTCTAGCAACTGACAGAATAAGTACCTTGGTCCTAAAATGGAAGAATCTGGATTCCATATCACAGTGACTTATATCTCTGCTCAAATACCCCTTCTTAAAAAAGTCTCTCTGATCATCCAGTTTAAAGCATCCATTCAGACTCTTTTATCATAAATTATGCTTTATAATTTTTCTACTTATCACCTGAAATTATATTTTTGTAAATATTTGTTTATAACATTTTTATAAATGTTTCCTCTAGAAGGTAGTTTCCATAAAGACATAGACCTGTCTATCTTAATCATCTCTGTATTCCCAATACTTAGCAAGCCTCATGACTTGTAGTAAACAGTAATATTTACTACATGAAAAAATACATTAAATATGCATTAACAATTAGGAGCCTCTGTGAGAGATTTTTGACCTTGTCTTATAGAAAGCTCATCTCTGAAAAGCTCTGGTTTTGAGTAAGTCCATCTTCTTAAGATTGTCTCCTTTACAGCTTTCTATAGATCATTCCTATTCATTGGGGAACAGATTTTTATTTCATTTCTTAATTTTTTTCTCTGTAGCACTTTTGACAATTCCTGGCATTTAGTTAATGCTCTGTAAAGGTTTGCTGAATAATAAATGAATGGATGAGATAATAAATTAATCAGCCTTAGCTCTGCTCATTGAAACCATAGGAAATAAGTCCAAAACTCTTAAGTAACAGCCAGGTTTTCCCTGAAGCTCCTGTTCAGTTCCTACTTATCTCTGTAAGACATACATCTGAGCCATCTAGTCATACTTTAGAAGAATTGTTTCCAAATTATTTCAACATTCTGTCTTCTCTGTGTTAAAATCAAGGTGCTCGAGTGGCATAGTCAAGTTTTGTGGATTTGTTTCCTCCGCTACTGAGATAGAAGATTCTTGGGAACAGAGGCTGTGCCATATTCTCTCTCATCCTTACCTAGTGCAGCACTTCACAACATTGCACGCAGTAGGTACTCTATAAGTATTTGCAAATGAAGTTTTAGCCACTTTCAAGATTGCACATTGATAAAGTAAGTCTAACTTAGCTGATTGGTTAAGTTGTCATGACTAAAGCTCTTCTTCCCCTTTCCTCTTCTCTCTCTCTGTGAAAATTATCCCAAGGAAATTCACACCCTCCCAAGGGCTAATTAAGGTTTTTGAACATTATACTAATTCTCTGGAGACACAATGCCTTAAATTCTAATAGTAAGCACTATTTTTATAAGGGAGATTTTTTTTTTTTTTTTTGCACACAGATCTTTTAATTTGTATAGTAAGTAATAACATCTAGAAAAAAACAAATTAGGAGAATCAAAAGACAAAGATAGAGAATATAGGGGAAAGAGCATTAATTTGGTGTAAAGTGTAAAGAAAACAAAAGAATATGGTCTGGAGAAAGTTAAAATCTGTAGCTTAATTACTAATACTCTGCGTATTTAATGTAAATGGCCTCATTCCAGCAGCTCTAAAAATAATTTGAACAATTCATTAGTGCATAAAAAATCTACCATAATTATCACTAAAGCTTTCTTTTCTAGATCTTCCTCTTTGTCTATGCATTAATTTATCCTATACATCAGAAATTGTGTTTAGTGCCAGGCATTCAGCCATAGCTGAAACAAACATATCTCTGAATTCTTGGAATTTCATTCTCACATAGAAGATAGACATTAAACATAAAATTACACAGTCAACTAAATACAATAGTAATGCATGTTTCTTGCTAACTTCAGGCATATATTGTCTTGTCATAGTATCAGTCTGTCATTTATTGAATGCCCACTCTATGGGCAGTATTTTAAATGATGGCTTATTAATTTCATACAACCACCCCAGCAAGAGACTATTAGCTTTTTCATCTTATAGCGGAAGATACTGATCCTCAGAGTGTAATGAATAATATTAATAATATCATGTAAGATATATTGATATTTTTTGATAAGGCAGGCCCTTATACACTATTTTATCTTCATGGACACCCATGAGAATGAAGACGCTCAGAGAAGTCAAAGGATTTTTTAAAGATTATCTAACCAGCAGTTAGGAAAGGAAAATTTTAATTATTGTCAGACCCTTGTCCTGAACCCCAAGCTATGCTAAAGACAGTTGAGCAAACTGAAGAGAGAGGTAGAATCGCATACATAAAAGATGTAAACCCAGCGTGCTTGACTCCAAAGTACATGCTCTTACTATGGAACATGAAGGATTAATTTAACTAATGTTCTAAATTGGGGCTTGAGGGTATTTTGATTTAGGCCAGTAACATACTTTCACTTTTCCAAAATAGAGCTGGCCTTGCCCCTCAGGCATGGGAGAAAGTGGAAGTCACTGCATCCTGCTCAATCACTGCTACTCACCTGGATAAATCCTTCTCTCTTTTCTGCTGATACTCCTGCCTCCCTTCTTTCCAGTTTCTCTTTAAAACTCCTCACCTCCACTGGGCCTTCACTCATTATATCCCAAAGCTGCTGAGCTCTCTCTACTCTGCATCCTCCCAGCATTTACAACTCCATGGGCACTGCATAAAGCTGCATCTGAGAATGTTCTTAAGTCATTTTCATGAGTGTGTGTTCTTTCATCTCAATTCAGCTTTATGTTCCTGCAAGGCAGGAGTAGGCTTTATGGTTTCTGCAGTGGCTTCCACAGAGCCTGATTCAATTCTTGCTTAACGGGGTTAATTAAATTAAGCCACCCTACTCACTCCCCCGAATATACTGATGCAAACTGCCTGGTGAAGAACAGAGGACAGGGAAACTAGAAGAGAAAGTGAGCATTTGCAGAGGCTGCTTTTGTGGGGACAAAACAAGTATTTTCAGACAGAACACAAGACAGAAAATGTGGCATCTATTGGGAAGAGTCAGACATAGGCTCAGAGGGGTGTATGATAGTGAGATAATCCTTCCCTTTGAAGGACAGAGGACATACCAGGGCAGATACAGTGAAGATAGCATCTGTGGTCAACTTTAAAGATTGGTAAGAATTGTGAATTTACAAAGGGGAGACAGATGGAACAACAGAAACAATGGTCGTCTTAGAGCAATTGCAGTCATACATGAGAAAGAGTGTAATGATCTGCATAGCTGAGCTTTTGCGTGCAGCAATATATGCAGAGGAGAAATAGTGTTTGAAAAGGAAATTGAGTCTCCATAGAGGGGAGCTTGAATAGCACGAGTTTAAAATCTAATCTGTAGACAAGGGGAGCCATAGGAGTTCTTAGCATCAAAGAGCGACATGAGCAGTGCTTTGCCATCAGTAATAAGTTTTGGGGGGGGCATATACAGGCAAGGGAACTAGTTAGGAAATTATTCTAGTGGATCAGAAGAAACAAAGGTGTAAGCTGCAGTAAGAGTGGTGTGGAGGGAAAGGAGAGGATTTGTGAGGGCTCCACAGAGGACAAACGCACAGGACTAACCACAGATTCCTATGTGGGGGCCGAGAAGAGGGAACTATAAATGCAGGGCTGAAATCTCTAATCTGGTGAATGAGAATAGTGATGACTAATATTTGGCGGGTGCTCACTCTGTCCCAGGCACTGTGCCAAGCACTGGGTACATGCCCTAGCTCACTGAATCTTTGTAACAACTGCTATAAAGTTGTTAGCAGCTATAAAGGTACCTACTTCTCTCAACCTCATTTTATAGTGATAGTAACCAAGGTAACAAAAGCTAAAATAACTTGTTCAAGTACACTCAGCTAGCATGTAACAGAGCTGGGATGATGAACCGACGGGGTCTGACTGCTCAGCACAGACCATGAAGCTCAAGCTTTAGGCTCTACTGTAGTGTTGAACACAGAAATAATAAAAACAGAGACCACAGTGAGTGTGGGTGAGCAAGTAATGAGTGAGAGGATGAAAGTATCCCAGGAAACATCGCTTGAGATAAGAAGAGACTGGGGGGAGCTTGAGTTCACATTAGACTCCACAAGGAAGACACAGTGAGGAAATAGTTCCATTTGTTGCATGGTAACTCTGTCACAAACTGCTCAGCATACTTTACTTTTTTGTTAAACCTTTTTCTAAGTACATTGTGTGACAGATGCTATTATTACTGTGCCCTTTTGGAAGATGAAGGGATTGAAGATCAGAGTGATCAAGCAACTTGCCTAAAATCACACAGCTCCTACACAAGCAAAGCAAGAGTTCGACCCAGGGCTCTATGTTAAAGCCTACATACATAACCATTATACATGCTATGCCCAATGTGACAAAGGGTCGATGTGAACAAGGACTCGGGAATGGCCATTTATGTGATCTTAAGATGTAATGTTGACTACATAATTCATTCTCCAATCTGAGAAATGTTTTAGAAGTTAAAAACAGGGGCCCATTAATATGAGTGTCAGAATGACAGGCATATGCTGTCAGTATCCCAGGCAAATTAAGATGTATGGCCGTCCTACCGGGAGGACACAGGCATTCTTCAAAAGAACAGCATTAGTAGAATCTTGAGAATGGAAGCCAGATAGAAGTGGGTTGAGAAGAAAATTGGAGATTAGTGAATAAAATTGAGAATTACTTGGATTTTTCAAACAATATGAGGAAATAAACTAAGTAGAGGCCTGGGCCTGTCCGACGGTGGGCTGGGCTGGCACAATGACACTTTACAGGCACTCCATAAATACCTAATGATACACTACTAGCAGGGATGAGGGAAGAGGCTGTTCTGTGTTGCTTTGTGTTCATTTATCTTGTTTATTTTCTAAGATAGAGGGATATTGAGCATATTTGTTGGCAGAGAGGAGGACCTAGTAAAACGAAAAAGATAGATGATACAGATGCAAGAGGAAAATAAGAAGGGTTGGAGAGTTTCATATATTCAAGAGGAAGGATTTGTCATCGAAAAAGAGAGAAAATTTCTTAAAGAAATAATGCAATGTCTTGGATATGTGCAAGTATAAAGGAGACAGCTATCCATGAAGAAGGGCCCAGATCCTTGGGTGAAGATAAAGTGATGGCAACATCCATCTAAGTCTTGGTCAGTGAGTGTAAATCACATGTCTGCTGAGCACCTGCACCTGCGTATGCAACCTTAGGTAAGTCAGGGCCTTCCTGGTAGAGACAACTCAAGCACAGCAACCATCTCAGGATGAGGAAGCTTGCAGCTTGACAAAGTCCCGGGACTCAGCCGAGGAAACCCGGACTCAGGTCCCAGTCGGATCACTGATTTGCTGCGTGACTTTGATCAAGACAGCTTGCTTCTCAGGTCTTCAGTTTCCTCTTCTGTCAAAAGGGAAACTGAACCAGTTCAGCAGTTTACAAATGCCTGTAGCTCCATATGGGGCTGTGATGGCATATCTTTTTAAATATTTTAGGAATAGTGTAGTAAAATGTACCCCTAAAATAGTGTACAACTTGCTTAATTTTTCACAAAATGAAAAGATGTGTGTAGTAACATCTGTAAAACACACACACATACACATACACAAATTCTTGGGACCCTAGAAATGCCCCCCACTTCCTTCCTTCCTTCCATATACCCTCCAACTACTACATAATAACATCCCACTACCCTGACTTCTATAAGCAGAAATTAGCTTCACCTGTTTATTTTATTGTTACAAATTGAACCATAGTTTGTGTTATTTTGTGTTTGGCTTCTTTCACTCAGCATTGTTTGTGAAATGTATTCATATTGTACCGTATAATGCTGTATACTATACTCTATTGTGTAGTATTGTAAAGCTCAATGATGTGATAAGAAAATTAGGAAAAAAGCTTAAAATGAAGTATATTTTACTTAAAGGTAAATTTATTAAAAATAAATTATTTTGATTTGAGATTGTATTCCTTCATTTTTTTGGTGATAAAATGTTCTTTATTTGAAATCCCTTGTTAACTGCTGGAAGTTTCATTTTGTCATTGTATTTATTTTTGTCTTCATTTTAATATGCTAACTTGGCAAATTCAGCTCCATATTTTATCATTCTCAAAAATTTCATGGGCTGTTAAGTCCCCAAGATTAGGTTCCATGAGACTAGAAAGTCCCTAAATTTCTGGGCTGCTTTTACAAGCCAGCTTAAGCTTCTGGCCTTGGGGTATAGCCTCCTTCAATAAACAGCTCATGTGAGCAAATTCTAAGAGGTGGCCAGAAAAGCCACAAAGACCAATGATTAATTCATCTGGAGGAGGATATAGGGAGGGGAAAGCTTTGTGTTAATGCTTATAATTCACAGGCATAAATAGCAAATAACCATATCAATTCCTTGAAGATTACACCAGTACCAGAAGCCTTGAAGAATTGCCAGAAATCCTGGATTAGAAGAAGAGGACATGTGACTCCCACAGAGCAAAGGACTAGAGAACTATGTCGAGCATAAGACTGTGCCTTAGACACTGTGCCCCAGTGGAATTCTGGAAAGGGGAAGATGGGCCGTGGGCTGGTGGTCCTCTGAGAAAGCTTCATTACCAGAAGTAGACTTTAAATAAAATTTAGGGACCCCTAGCAGGTGCTCAACTAACAAATATGACTTATTTAATCCTTTGGAAAAAAGGATAAAATAAACCATTCTAGTCATGGTTGAAATACTATGTATTTTGGAGAAAAAGATCACACACATGCTCACATACACCAAGAAAAGAAAAAAAAAAAAAAAAAAAGAGGATTCCTCTTTCAGTTCTTGAGAGACAATTGTCTGGTTGAAGTAATGGGATTTGTGATAGAATCTTCCATCAAGATCTATTGACAAGAGGGGCTCCCTGCTGGCAGAATTCAGAATTTGCTTCCCCACAGGAGTGCAATTACATATTCAGCCTCTTTCCCAGAAGAAAGCAATTATGGGACAATTTTACTTAAAAAAAATCTATTTGCGGTTCTGTTTTGCATTATTAGCTGCAAAAAGCAGCAGCACCTTAATTAGATAATACATAGTGACACTTTTACAACTGAAGTAAGATGCATTGTAAATGCGGATTTTCAGAAAACTGTGTTGTATAAGGCAACGTGCTCATACACATAGTTGTTGTTTTTACATTTGCTTATAGAAGAAAACTTTTGTTTGTTTCTGCCTGGTGAGCATTCAGCAACTCCCTATCTCTGTTTTAATAGCATTCCCATCCCCTGTGTTATTTTTTTCAGCACTTTGAATCTTGAAGCTAAGACATGTATGAATCATACTGTCCATTTGTAGGGTCTTAGCTGTGGCTCCTGCTGCCACATCCCCTGGTCTAATGATAACTTTCTGTAAAAATCTTTTCCCTTTATTAAAATACATGTTATATGTACTAAACATATATATTTAGATATAACATATTTAGATATACATAATATATACATAAATATATATGTTTATATACACAAAAGATTTAGATGGTAGAGATTTTTATAGAGTTATTAGGGGATGGGGCTAATATATATTTATATATTTATGTATAAATATATATTGATATATATGTATAAATATATATTGATATATATTTATGTGTAAATCTTTACTGATATTTATGTGTAAATCTTTACATATTGATGTGTATTTATATATAAACATGTTTATATATTTGTTTATATACAAAGCTTCATATATTTCTATAAATCTTAGATTGCTCATTTATTGTTACTATTATTTTACTTTTATTGAGGTATAATTTACTAATAAAAATTATATATATATTTGAGATGGAGTCTCGCTCTGTTGCCCAGGCTGGAGTGCAGTGAAATGATCTCGGCTCACTGCAAATTCCACCTCCTGGGTTCAAGTGATTCTCCTGCCTCAGCCTTCTGAGAAGTTGGGATTACAGGTGTGCACTACCATACCTGGCTAATTTTTGGATTTTTAGTAGAGACGGGGTTTCACCATGTTGGTCAGGCTGGTCTTGAACTCCTGACCTCATGATCTGCCCGCCTTGGCTTCCCAAAGTGCTGGGATTACAGGCGTGAGCCAACACACCTGGCCCAAAAATTCTTTGTTAAAGGCAGAGAATATGATGTTTTCATGTACATATTTGTCACCATATAAAGTTAAAACATGCAAGGTAATGGGTGTACTAATTAGCTTGATTACACATTTTACTTTTGGAAAAGGTAAGTACAGTTGGTTTCTGTGACTTGCAAACAAGAACAGTTGTTGAGTTTTGTGGCACATAGGCAATATGCACCAAATACATCTTAATTTTTCAAAGACAAAGAACATGTTTTCGTATTTCCATATCATAAATGGCATGAAGCATCTGTATAGCTTTAAAACAATGAGTTGTTCCTCTCTGACATTGCCAAAGGCAGAAAAAACAATTAGATGACCTCATAGCCCCAGAGTTCAAAGCTAGGTACGCTGTTTTCTGAAGTGAGGCAGGCAGAAACATCTTAAGGTCTTCTAGAGTGGGTACGGTTTCAAATAATAGTGTTTTTATATTGAAATACAAGAGTAGAAATAACTCTGACGTGTTTATGCTGTAGATTTTTCTATTACCAATGTTATTATAATTGTACAGCAATGGAGTGTATTTTTTTTTAATGAGCATTATCTTCACATGGCAGTGATGGGATCTATCTTCTAATTAGCATCAGATCTAACTCATATACACTTGCTCTCTCATCTCAAATGCCATAAAGGTGGGAGTGGAGCCCAAGAGAGGGGAGGGAATACAGACTTGTGTTTCTCCTTATACTCCCAGGACATTTCATCCACTGGGGCCCACACTCACCCCACCTTTTGCCATTGGACACTTGATGTCACGGACTTAAGCTCTACTCTGTCTCAACCCATGAAAAACCCTAAACAACATCCTGAATACAATTTTGTGTGACTGCACATCACTTATTTCATAACCGAACCAAGATGCCCCTACCTCTTCTAACACCTCTAGTTCATCTGAAGTGTCTATCTGAATCTGAAAATGACCCAAGCCCAACTGAGGAAGGCTTCCATTGGAGAGAAGCTGAGAAGCCTGTGGAATCAGACTGCTTGGAGTTGAATACTATCTCTGCCACACGATATCTATAAGGTCTCTCTGAGTCCCTTAATGTCTCTGTGTCTCCGGTTTACACAGCTCTATATGTAAAACAGAGCTATTAATAGAACCCACGTAAGAGGCCTGATGTGAGTGGTAAATCAAATGCCAAATCTTGAGCCCTTAGAAGAGAGCTTGGCACATTAAAAACTATTCAATAAACGTTCACTAATATGTTGCTTCAACAGGACCTTTGTGATCCCAAAATCCATGCTCTCTCACCCCACTAGGTCAGTACCCCTCCCCTCACAGGGAACCACAAAGTGTCTGGGCAGGAAATCAAAGCTGGATCTTAAGCAAAGAGGATAATTTAGTAGCTTGGTTCTCAAGCCTGATCATTAGTAAGGCAAAGACCCTTTCGTAGACGTGGACACTGGGGAGGAACAGGGTTTTCTTGGCAGAAATAAAATTCAGAATCAACTCGTCACTCAGTTACAGCAGGCTGATTCTGAGTGACAGCAGGCCGATTCCTCTTGACTGAGAACTACCCCCTCATGGCTTTCATCGTGTAAGGGACAGTCCAGGTCTTTGTGGTGCTATCATTTTGTCAAACATATTGGGGGACAATCATCTTTGCAGTGGCCTTCATCATCCATAAAAGGTACAGGTTATGGTTATTTGGAACCTAGTGTAGGTCTGGGGATTATTTTTGGTTTAACATGATAAATAGCAATGAAATGACATTATTGATTTTCTTGTAATGCCTTTAAACTGCCATTAAAAGTATAAATGCCAAATGTTAACCTCATTTTCCTCACTCTATTAAAAACTATAAAAGATTGAAATAATGGAATAAAATATTAATTTGTCTCTGGGTAGTATGCAAGCCCTGAAGAAACATAAAAAGCAAAACATGCAATGAATACCTTTAATTGTAGTATTTAAAATCTCACTGGCCATCCCCACATCACTTATGTGCAGTGTGATTAAACATCATCCTAATTCAGCATAAAGAGACTGTAGGGACCATATTTTATCTATTCAAACTACAAGTGTGAAAGGAAGCCTTGTTCCTCAAGCCTTTGTCCTTGTGATCTTTAGGCAACTTGGAAGCCCTCATGGGTGTCTCAAACTTCTTCTCTGGTCACTTAGGAGATCCAGAAGGGCGGCACTTACCTGCTTTAATGGAGGAGACCATTCACCATACACTATCTAGCAACCCTGTGTCCCATGAGCCCCCAATTCTGATTCTGTACTGTATCAACCTGACAACCTTTATTTCTGTAGCACAAGGGTTCCAAGCCTCCAGCTACACTCACAGATCACCAGTATCTTGTAGAATATTGGGGACATTTTCTATAATAAGCAGAATTTTTACATTGTAATGGCTTTTAATTCAGGATGCCTCTGATAATTGATGGCATACAGCAGTCAGTATTAGCTAGATCTTAGTTATGATGCTGTTATATGAAAACCTTCTATAGAAAGCTGCTGGGAAAAGCAAAATGGTGCCATTGTCAAAGAATCTTAGTTTCCATGAAATATGAGGATATATAGCTAACTTTTATTAATCACTTCCCATGGGCTGGCGTAGCAGTTATCTATTGGCATGTTAGTTCTGTGTAACCAACAACCACAAAACCTGTGTCATACAATAGTCAATATTTATTATTTCTCAAGACTCTATGGAATAAGTGAGTTATTCTGTTAATCTAGGCCAGACTTAGCTGGGCTCACTACAGGTCCTCAGTCAGCTACAGTTTGCCTAAGTGTTTTTGCTGACCTTGGTTGGGCTCCAGAATGTTTGGAAGTTGGCTGGCTCTAGGCTGGCTGTATGGGATACCTTTGCAATCTTCTTGCGATCTTTAATAGGCAGGTTAGCCTAGGCTTGTACTTATGGTAGCAGAGTTCTAAGAGAAGGTAAGCTGATAAAAGTAGGTTTTTAAGCTTCTGCATGAATATTATCTATTAACTTCCTACTGGCCAAAGCAAGTCACTTGCTTGGGACCAGAATGAGCTTTAGAAACAAAACTCAAAAGTTTTTCAGCCCTTTCTTTGCCAGAGTATAACACCTGTAGCTGGAGATGAACACTGACTGCCCTCTTTAGGGAAGGCAATCATTTTGATCCTGCCTGCCTAATTTATGAACCTTACCTGCCTGACATTTGTGGCTTTATAGACAATGAATAGTATTTAACTGTTAATTACAGTGATAGTTAAAGGTCTAAATATTAACAACTATAGCAGAGCCTTGAAAATAGCCAAACACACCTTCCTGTCAAACCCTCTCATCCTCCAAAGAGTAAAAAATACTAGAGCTATTTTTAAAGATCTATGTAATTACTCATGTAGAATCCACATAGGAATTTCATTTCACTTCCTCAAAACTGGAAACTTACAAATTGTTGAAGAACAAGACTGAAATCTTAAGATTGTTGATTACAGTCTCAATTCCATTTAAATAATACATCATAATTTTCTACTATGAATCAATCTAATGAAGGATGGCTGATAATAATTGTTGGAAGTCAGAATTCTTAGTGCTAGACAGGTACTAATTCTTGGTCTTGTACATAATACTGTAAGAAAAATAGTGAGTCAAAGTAACAGAATCTACTCCTCTCAATTAATATTTTATGGCTTTAGCCTAATGGCCATTTCTCCATATAGCTTTACAATTATTTATATAGAGGTAAGGAAGAAAATTTTTTCATGGTACATTTTTAATCCTGAATCATCTCTTTGAGATCTTGAGTATTACAATTTTATTGTGATTTTCAGTCATCATTAGCTGTCTCGCCTAGACTGGCAGGGAGCAGTTTGCTCCGGTTTGTTGAAGCTATAGAACCCTGGGACTCCTGACCAAACGGTGGCCACAAATGAGATTTTCTTTCCACATCAGGTTCCCGATCTCTGCCTACAAAGTGTGGTCAAAGCAAGAGTAGTGGGAGTTTGTCTTTTTTCCCTTTCTAAATTTGAATTAGCAGAAAAAAACGTGTTTGAACTAATTCCTGTTCACACACACATAGCAACATGGTGTTTTTTTGGCAGGGGCATGAGTACTCCTGTTTTCTGACCTCTTCCCTCCCAAAGATGGCCATTTATTTCCTTTCTCTTTCATTTCATGTGTCATAAAGAGGAGAATCAGAGGACAAGAACACAGGCATAAGGCTTATATAAGCTTATTTGAGCTGGCCTCACAGCCTGGTAAGTTCACAGTTCTCACCAGAGTGATGTCTCTTTAGACAAACTTTGCTATAGGTCTCTGAGACAAAAACAAAGTATGAGGTTTTCCTTTTATCTTGTTTTATGTTCTGAGAATCTCGCTCTTTGACCAGTGAGAACCCTGTCTTTGGTCTCTGCCAGCAGGCAGGCAAGTGTGCTGGTGTGGGTCAGGCAGGTGGCTGAATAGGCTGGAAGCTACAGGCACAGAGTTACAAGCAGCAGTATCTTTTCAATTGTGACATGCTCAATGAGAGGTCCCAATCCATAAGGGCCTTTGTTGTCTCAACCTTCAACGGCTTGGTAAGCACTGAGAAAGTCCAATCCCAGTATCGCCTTCTTGGTGTCACCAATGACACATAATAGTTGAGTGACTGAAGGCACCCCAGTTTTCTGTGGGGAACCAGAGACACCGTTTTCACAAACACTATCCTTACCACCTCTGGCAATGAAGATCTTTGCTTTCTTAGTTTATCTCTGACAGTGAAATTTTAGATCACAGGGGCTGCATTTTTGCACCCATTTTAGGAACACCATTGCCATCACAGTATTCTGAGCTTTAAAAGTCTTTTCATGAAAAGTCTTATTGCTGTGAGTTGCTTCTAGAATAAATAAATTGGCTATTTCTGAAAAAAGTTTGAGAGAGCTCTCATCCTAAACAACTTTCTTATTGGTACCTATGGAAAAATAAAATTGAAAAGGAGACACAAAGAACTATAACAGATTGCCTTAGAGACTTCCTTAGCAATATTAAAAAGGAGAAGTCAGATTTAGAGCGAAGTTAAAATTCTTTAAACTGACCACAAATTCCTCTTCTCTGCCTTCATACTTCCCCATGTCCAGGGTCCCTGACCCTCTAAAAGCCCATTTGGATCTTTGGGTCTCTAATTTAAAATTCATCTTCTCCAAATTCAGCTAAATTTCCTCAGTAAATTCTTTCAGCTCAATAAGGAAACATATGTAAGAATTGCTTTGAATTATGACTCTTGGCTTTGGGATAACCATTTGTTACTCACTCTCTCTTTCCAAAGGAGAGCCGAGATCTTGGCTTCTGCCTGCCAGCGGTATGCAGGTTGCCAGTAAAAATGTTGTGAGCTCCCAAGAATATGGCCAGAAAGTTGGTTGCCCCTCACTTGCATGTAATATACAAACTGTTGCCAGCTCTGAGACATTGTCTAAGTCTTTATTTTTTATATCTTTGAGTGACTCTAGATTTTAGAAGAACTGTATCATTGTACTTTCACTTTGAAAATGCAGGGTGGTCTGTGGTTCAGCCATAAAAGGCTTATTAGTTTTAGAATTGAGTCACTTGTTAGGTATACCTTTGTTTTAGAATTTTGGTTTATATTCAGAGTGTAACATAATTTTTTTAGGCTTTCTCTCCTAATCAAAAATGGAACTATATGCTTAGAAAGAAAGAAAAAAGTGGATTAAAACATTCCAAAGATGAATAGCTCTAATTCTAGAATGAAGGAACTTTTGATTTCCATCTTAGTGGGATCTTCTCCCTGTTGTAAAGGAGCAAGTTGAAGATAATGCAGGATGGATGAGTCAACCCTTAGATATTATTCAGGATGCAACCCAATTCTCTTTGAAGAATTAAAAACAACTGTCCTTGTTTTACAAATTGAGTAGTTTAACAAAAATAGAAATGTGCCTCTAGAAGAAATTCAAACTCACCTATCCTTACTAATTCCCAAACCTCGTCTATGTATCTCAAGATGCTTGTAGATACTTTAGAATATCAAGACATTGAGAATAGAACTGTCCTGCAACTTAGAAACAGAAGGAAAAGTTTAAATAGTAATTACCCTAGATCTGGTAATAGGCAAATAGCCTCCAAAAATTTCTTGGTGAATGTACATTCTACCTCTGTGTCTTTGAGATGTAAATTTTCTACCCAGTCTTACTCAAAACCATTACTTTTGAAATGCAAATTTAAGAAAGATAATTCTCAGATAAAACAAAATCGATAAAACAAAGGAAAGGAAAAAAAAAAAGGAAGGAAGAATGAATGAAAGAAGGAAGGAAGGAGGGAAGGAGAAAACTATTTGAAAATCAGCAAATGAAAACATTTAAAAGCTTTAATCATTTGAGCAGATAACCTTACTTTGTTCAATATACCAGAATCAGTAAATTTTGAATTACTATAGCTGGCATATGGCTAAAGTTGAGAGTGAAAACTGAAATATCTGCTTCTGTCTGTGTGTTTATGGATGTCTACATGTGTATAAATGTTATGTAATATGGTATTTTCTATCTCCAAATGACCTCTACTTAATGAGCTTAAAAACAATAAGTGTTTAAAATAAGTGTTTATCCTCTCAGGAAAATAGAACTAACTCAAATGTTTTTCAAATTCATGTTAGCTTAGTAAATTTTGGTAAATAAGAATGTCATTGGTTTAATTAAAACAACACATCTTTAGAGTTGTCAGCATTAAATATAATGCAGACACATAACTTTTATTTCCATTAGCGTTATAAAAAACTAAGACAATTGGTTCAACCTAAGAAGAAGTGCACAAGGTAAAGGGCAGTGTCCATTACTCTATGTATAAAAAGCACAGGCAAAAACCAAAAGCCCAATTATGTAAGTTTTTACATTCTTGATTTTGTGGTACTTGCCTAAATGCAGGTGCTATAAAAACAGTTCACAGGGAAATACCTTGAGATGACTACTAGCTTTGTCTAATGTACCATTTAAGTTCCATAAGTAATCCAAGAATAATTGCAAGAAGCAAGCGAATGAAATAAATGTAACTAGAATAAAAGTTTATAAACTTTTAGGCAATAATCATATGTTATGTCTGCTTAAAATGGTTTTTCAATCTCTTTGGTAACTATACCTTTAGATGATGGATATTAATTGAATGTGTAGGTCATTTCCAAATAAAATAAAATAGTAAAATATTAATTGCTGAACATAAGTTTCAGTTTATTTTGGCTTCTTAGAGATTATGAAAAGAAAAAATAGTTGAGTCTCTTAGTAGTTATGCTTTGTTTTATATTTAAAAATTGTTCCAAGGAAGCATGTTTCTGGAAATTAAAATGTGTATTCAGACCATTCAAAATTTCTTGTTCCTAGGTTTTCAGAGGAAATTGGGTTACTAAGAACTTAAAATTCTAATATGTAAATCAAACTACTAAATAAGGAAAACAAGTATATACAAAATATACAAGAAAAGTAAGATGTTATAAGGTATGAGGATGAGTTTTTTTGTTGACAAAAAATTGGTCTAGGTCAGAGATTTTGAAAGGTTGTTTAAGAATGGATAAGGAAGAATAAATAAAAACTGAATGGATATAGAAAGTGTGAAGGGGTGATAAAGGGAAAGAGAAATGTGTGTGATCAAACTAACTAAAATGAAGTGAATTTATTGTAAGGTTTTTAAAAAGTAGTCATTATGCTACTTCTATTTCTTTGATATTAAATCAAAGTATACTGGTGCAAAACTAGGATTTGTCATCACTTTTAAAAGCAAGGTATTCTTGGAATATTGATAACATACAGTAAATAAAATTTCTTTACCTTTTGATTGATGTTAAGAAGGGCGGCGTAGATTCTGTGTTTTGTCAAAATAATTTCCTATGCTTCATGTTTTAATTATTTTATCTTTGATTACTTAAGACAATCAAATATTCTCAATATTAAAACATCTAAGGTTTTGTTTTCCTACAACTATGTTAATTTTCTGTATTGCCTTTGAAATTTTGTGTCATTTTGATTTAATTTCATTTTTTCTATAACTATGTTAATTTTCTGTATTTGCCTTTGAAATATTGTGCCTCTTTGATTTTATTTCAAAGTGATCTGTGATCCTATTTCATCAAATATTTTAAACCGTTTGATATTTTTGAGAAATTCCCAATAATTCAGTTTTAAATTAAGTCTTTTTGACCTTGAATTAGCTTTGAGATTTTCTAAACAGGCTTCTGAGATTTGCCAAGAAAGCTTTTTTTTTTTTTTCTTTTCTTATAAAAGAGACATATTAGGATAATTGGGTTTATTTGATATGTTAAATTACATGGGAGGCATTGTCAAGAAAGATATAATGTTTAAATGATACTATAACTAGAAAACATCATCGTCTCAGCCCAAAAGCTTCTTAAGCTGGTAAGCAACTTCAACAAAGTCTCAGGATACAAAATCAACGTGCAAAAATCACAAGCATTAATTTACACTGACAGACGAGCAGAGAACCAAATCATGAATGAACTGCCATTGATAGTTGCTACAAAGAGAATAAAATACCTAGGAATACAGCTAACAATGGAAGTAAAAGACCTCTTCAGAGAGAACTACAAACCACTGCTCAAGGAAATCAGAGAGGACACAAACAAATAGAAAAACATTCCATCCTCATGGATAGTAAGAATCAATATTGTGAAAATGACCATACTGCCCAAAGTAATTTATAGATTCAATGCTACTCCCATTAAACTACCATTGACATTCTTCACAGAATTAGAAAAAACTACTTTAAAATTCATATGGAACCAAACAAGAGTCCATATAGCCAAGACAATCCTAAGTAAAAAGAGCAAAGGTGGAGGCATCAGCTACCTGACTTCAAACTATACTACAAGCCTTCAGTAACCAAAACAGCATGGTACTGGTACAAAAACAGACACCTAGACCAATGAAACAGAATAGACAACTCACATGTAGAACTACACATCTACAACCATCTGATCTTCGATAAACCTGACAAAAACAAGCAATGAGGAAAGGATTCCCTATTTAATAGACAGAACTGGGAGAACTGACTAGCCATATGAAGAAAACTGAAACTGGACCCCTTCTTTACACCATATACAAAAATTAACTCAAGATGAATTAAAGACTTAAATACAAATCCCAAAACTATAAAAACTCAAGAAGACAATCTAGAAAATACCATTCAGGACAAAGGCACAGAGAAAGATGTTGTTACAAAAATGTCGATAGCAATTGCAACAAAAGAATAAGTTGACAAATGGGATCTAATTAAACTAAAGAGCTTCTGCACAGCAAAAGAAACTATCATCATAGAGAACAGAAAACCTACAGAATGGGAGAACATTTTTCCAATTTATCCATCTGACAAAGCTCTAATATCCAGAGTCTACAAGGAACTTAGACAAATTTATAAGAGAAAACCAAACAACCCCATTAAAGAGTGGGCAAAAAACATGAACAGACACTTCTCAAAAGAAGACATTTATGCAACTAACAAACATGAAAAAAAGCTCAACATCATGGATCATTAGAGAAATGCAAATCAAAATCACAATGAGATACCATCTCACACCAGTTAGAATGGTGATTATTAAAAAGTCAAGAAACAACAGATGCTGGAGAGGCTGTGGAGAAATAGGAACGCTTTTACACTGTTGCTGGGAATATAAGTAAGTTCAACCATTGTGGAAGACAGTGTGGTGATTACTCAGAGACCTAGAACCTGAAATCCCATTTCACCTATCAATTTCGTTAATGGATGTATATATACCCAAAGAAATATAAATAATTCTATTATAAAGATACATGCACATGTGTGTTCATTGTAGCACTATTTATTATAGCAAAGACATGGAATCAATGCCATCAACAATAGACTGGATAAAGAAAATGTGGTGCATATATGCCATGGAATACTGTGCAGCCATAAAAAAGAATGAGGTCATGTCCTTTGCAGAGACATGGATGTACTGGAAGCCATTACTCTCAGCAAACCAATGCAGGAACAAAAAACCAAACACCCCATGTTCTCAATTATAACTGGGAGCTGAACAAGGAGAACACATGGTCACATGGAGGAGAACAACACATAATGGGGCCTGTTGCTGGGAGGGGGCAGGCAGATGGAGAGCATCAGGAAACATAGATAATGCATGCTGGGCTTAATACCTAGGTGATGAGTTGACAGGTACAGAAAACCACCATGGCACACATTTACCTATGTAACAAACCTGCACATCCTGCACATGTATCTGATAATTTAAAATAGCAAAACAGAAAATTAAAACTGTTAAAAAAAAAAAAGGATGTTTAATCTTCTTTGAGGTATATGGATATACATTATTAATATGTGTTCCAAAGTTTTGTAAAATTCCTAGAGAACTGAGAAGTCCTGGTAAATCAGTCATGATCCCAGTTATTATTTTTAAATATTACATGTTTCAGAAATATCCAAATTTTATTGTTATTTACATTTTAATAAACTCTCATCAGATCTTTAACCATGTCTACTTTTAAGTGTTTTGTCATCCACAGACATTAAGTCTAAAATCCAGAAGTACTTTATCTGCAAGAAAATTCATGGAAAAGACTGACAAGTATAGGTTTCTGATAACTTTAAGATCATACCATTGGACTGCGTGTAAATATCCAGAGCTCTAGTGAAGACATCAACAGGTTCATGAAGCCGTTAACCCCACATCTAGCAGAACAAGAATTACATGGTTCTTAATGGACTAATGGGGATAATTGTTTAATGACTGTTTTGTTTGAAACATTGCTGGCTCTTTAAATGTTTACCTTTCCAGATTTAAGAAAACTCTTCATATTTTCTTTTAAGCTATCTATATGTAAAGTACAATTTTGTGAACAAAAATGGAAACATTTACTTTTCCTCCCACTTAGAATTTGGACGCTGTTCACGAGTATTCTTTTTTTCTTCTTCTAATGGCAATATAGGCATTTGCATAAACTCAATAAAAGAACTTGCTCTTGTAACAAAACAAAATTGCAAACAGTGGTTATACTACCAAGGCTTAGACAGTTATGTCTTACTTTCTGACATGAACAAACAACTTTAAGGAAGTAGGGTTGACTTTATCGGGCCAGTAAAGCCTATGGGGAAAAAAATGGTGTGGTACCTCAAATACATGGTTCACATGGTTGCTTGAGAGATGGGAAAGGGATGTCACTTTCTGATAGGCCCAGGAACCTCAGGATACTCAAGGAACTACAAATGGAAGAATTCACCCATAACCATAGGTATTCCAGGCAAAGTTAGACGGTGAGTCCTTGGTTTGGTTTTTTAGTTCTGAGAAGCTTTTAAAAGCCCAATCTGAAATTTCTTACTAAAAGTTCTAGCAGAGCAGACTTAAAAGAGCCTAGGAGGATGCAGAGCAAGGTGACTGAATAGAACCCTACAGTGATCATACCCTTGCTGGGACACCAAATTTAAAAACTATCCACACAAGAAAGCATCTTCATAAGAACTAAAAAATCAGGTGAACAATCACAAAACTTGGATTTAACATCATAGGAAGGAAAGATCTCTTGCCAACAAGAAACACAATTCATCTATAAAGATATATATAGACTATGAATGGATGAAAAAAGATAATACATGCACATGCAAACCAAAAAAGAGCACAAGTAGCTATATTTGTATCAGACAAAATAGATTTCAAGACAAAAACTGTAAAAAGAGACAAAGATGGCCATTACTTAATGATAAAAGAAAGAAATTCAGCAAGAGGGTATAACTATCGTAAATATATATGCACCCAACACTAAAGCACCCAGATATAAACAGCAAATTTTATTGAAACTAAAGAGAGAAATAGGCCTGAACACATGGATAACAGGAGATCTTAACACCACAAATCATCACTAGACAGACCATCCAGACAGAAAATCAACAAAGAACCATCAGACCTCATCTGCACTATAGACAAAATGAACCTAATAAATATTTACAAAATATTTCATCCAATGTCTGCAGAATACACATTCTTTTTCTCAGCACATGAATCATTCTCAAAGATAGACTATATGTTAGTCTACAGGATAAGTCTTAAAATATTTAAAAAATTGAAATCATGTCAAATATATTTTCTGATCACAATGGAATAAAAGTAAAAATCAATAATAAGTGGAAATTTGGAAAGCATATGAACATATAGAAATTAAACCATAATAATCTTGAATGACCAATGGGTCAATGAAGAAGTCAGAGAAAATTAAAAAGTTATTGAAACAAATGAAAATGGAAACACAAGTAGCAAAACTTATGGGAGAGAGCAAAACAGTACTAAAAGGAAAGTTTATAGCAATAAATGCCTACAACAAAAAAGTAGAAAAACTTCAAATAAACAACCTAATGATGCATATTAAATAACTGGAAAAGCAAAAGTACAATAAACTACAAATTAGTACAAAAAAGAAATAAGTGTAATAGCATAAATAAAATTCAAATGAAAAAATACAAAAGATTAAGTGAAAGTTTTTTTTGGAAAAGATTAACAAAACTTACAAATCTTTAGCAGGAGTAACAAAAAAGAGAGAGAGAGAGAGAACCCAAATAGATGAAATCAAAAATGAAAAAGGAGACACTGCAAATGATATCACAGAAACTCAAAAAATTATTAGAGACTATTACAAGCAACAATGTCAGTAAACTTGAAGACCTAGAAGAGATAAACTCCTAGACACATACAGCCTACTAAGATTGAAATCCAAAATGTGAACAAACCAGTCACAAGAGATTAAAACCATACTAGTTTTATGGCAAAGAAAATCACTTTACCTGATGACTTCACTGCTTAATTCTACAAAATATTTAAAGAACTAATGTCAATCCTACTCAAACTATTCCAAAAATTAGTTTGAGAATATTCCATCCCAGGAGAAGGGAATACTTCCAAACTCATCCTATGAGGGCAGTATTCTCTTTATACCAAACTCAGACTGACACGTTAAATAAACAAACAAACAGAAAACAGCTATAGACCAATATTGCTAATAAACATTGATGCCAACATCCTCAATAAAATATTAACAAACCACATTCAACAACATATTAAAAGATTATTTATCAACCCAAGTAGGACTTATCCTGGGGATGCAAGGATGTTTAGACATATACAAACCAATCAATATTATACATCATTTCAAAAGAATAAAGGATAAAGACCATATGATCATTCCAATTAATGCTGAAAGGAATTTGATAAAATTCAGCATCAAATACCCCAAACGTTTTGTGACCAAAAAAAAAAAAAAAAAAGAAAAGAAAAAAAAAAAAAACCAGCAAACTGGGTGATACAGTTAGGTTTTGTATCCTCATCCAAATCTCATTTTGAATTGTAATCCCCATAATTCACACATTAAGAGAGAGACCAGGTGGAGATAATTTAATCATGGGGGTGGTTTCCCCTATGCTGTTCTAGTAATAGTGAGTGAGTTCTCATGAGACTTTATGGTTGTATAAGGGGCTGTTCCTACTTTGCATGGCACTTTTCTTTCCTGTCACTTTGTGAAGAAGGTTCCATTTCACCTTCTGCCATGATTGTTAGTTTCCTGAGGCCTTCCAGGACATGCTGAACTGTGAGTCAATTAAATCTCTTTCCTTGATAAATTACCCCATGTTGGGCTGTTCTTTAGAGCAGTGTGAAAACAGACAAATACACTGGATATAGAAGAAACATATCTCAACATAGTAAAAGTGATATGTGACCAACCAACAGCTAGTATCATACTGAATGGGGAAAAACAGAAAGTCTTTCCTCTAATCTGGATGCCAATTTTCAGCACGCTTACTCAACATAATATTGAAAGTCACAGCTAGAGCAATCAGACAAGAGAAATAAATAAATGGCATTCAAATTAGGAAAGAAGAAGTAAAATTATGTTTGTTTGCATATGATATGAGTTTATATTTGAAAAAAACTAAAGATTCCATCAAATAATTATTAGAACAAATTCAGTAAAGTTGAAGGATACAAAACTAACATAAAAAAATTAGTAGCATTTCTATATGCCAACAGCAAGCAATCTAAAAAAGAAATCAAGATGGTAAACTCCTTTATAATAGCTACAAATAAAATAAAACACCTAGAAATAACCAAAGGAGTAAAAACTTCTCTACAATAAAAGCTATAAAACACTGATGCAAGAAATTGAAGAGAACACAAAAAATGAAGATATTCTATGTTCATACATTGGAAGAAATAAATATTTTTAAAATGTCCATAGTAACCAAAGTACAGATTCAACACAATCGCTATCAAAATACCAATGCACTTTCTTCACAGAGATAGAAAAACAATCCTAAAATTTATATGAAATTACAAAAGTGCCAAAATAGCCAAAACCATCCTTAGCAAAATAAATGAAAATAAACAAAATTTGAAGTCACACAAAAGGAATCACTTTGTGTGACTTCAAATTATGCTACAGAACTATAGTCAACAAAACAGTATGGTACTGGTGTAAAAAACTCATACAGACACATAAAATAATGGAACAGAAAAGAGAAGCCAGAAATTAATCCATATGTCTACAGTGAACTCATTTTTAACAATGGTGTTAACAATATACATTGAGGAAAGGACAATCTTTTTAATAAATGTTGCTGCAAAAACTAAATATTCATGTGCTGAAGAATAAAACTAGATCCCTGTCTTTTACCATATAAATC
The DNA here is from genome assembly GCF_009761245.1 of Sapajus apella. NCBI lineage: Eukaryota > Metazoa > Chordata > Mammalia > Primates > Cebidae > Sapajus > Sapajus apella. The sequence goes on from NW_022436953.1 coordinate 11,388,250, forward strand.
CAATGAAAATGGATTAAAGATTTATATCTAAGACTGGAAAGAATGAAACCACTAGACAAAAACCTTGAGGAAATTCTTCAGGACATTGGTCTGAGCAAATATTTCTTGAGTAATACCCCACAAGCATATGCAAATAAAGAAAAAATGGACAAATGTGATTACATCAGGTTAAAAGCTTTTACACAGTGAAGGAAACAATCAACAAAGTGAAGAGACAGCCCACATGATTGGAGAACATTCTTGCAAACTATCGATCTGACAAGGGATTAATAATCAGAATATACAAGGAGCTCAAACAACTCAATAGGAAAATAATAATTCAATTAAACAATGGATAAAATATCTAATAAACATTTCTCAGAAGAAGACACACAAATAGCAAATGGGTATATGAAAAGGTGCTCAACAGCACTGACCATCAGAGAAATGCAAATCCAAACTAAAATGAGCTACCATCTTACCCCAGTTAGATTGGCTTTTATCCAAAAAACAAGCAATAAAGAATGCTGGCAAGGATGTGGAGGAAAGAGAACCCTTATACACAGTTGGCAGGAATGTAAATTAATACAGAAACTATGGAGAACAGTATGGAGGCTCCTCAAAAAACTAAAAATAGAACAAATCCCACTGCTAGGTACACAGCCAAAAGAAAGGAAATCAGTATATGGAAGAGATGTGTACTCCCATGTTTCCTGCAGTACAATTCACAATAGCCAAGATGTGGAAGCAAGCTAAAGGCCATCAATAGAAGAATGGATAAAGAACATGTGATACATATACAAAACAGAGTGCTATTTAGTCATAAAAAGAATGAGATCCTGTCATTTGAAACAACATGGATGAAACTGGAGGACATTATGTTAAGTGAAATAAGCCAGTCATAGAAAGACAAACTGCATGTTCTAACTCATTTGTGGGAATTAAAATTAAACCAACTGAACAGAGGGAGATAGAGAGTAGCATGATGGTTACTAGAGGCTGAGCACGGTAGTTAGGGATGTGGGGGGAGTGGGATGGTGAATAGGCACAAAAATATAGTTAAATACAGTTAATAAGATCTAATATGTCATAGCATAATAGGGTGAGTACAGTCTGGAATAATTTGTTGCATATTTTAGAATGAGTGACTATAAACAGAATGTGTGTGACACAAAGAAATGATGAAAACTTGAGGTGATGGATATCCTATTTACCCTGATGGGATTAGTATATATTGTATGCCTGTATTAAAATCTCATGTACTAAATACATACATTTACTATGTATCCATAAAAATGAAAAAAAATCAAAGAGTAAAAAACAAAATATTGTTACATTAAAGAGCCTATATTAAACAGTCACTATTCTTGCTTCATTTATGTAAATAATCAGGCCAAGTTTCATGAGATTAAACTTATCTTGCAAACAAACTAGTCTTACTGTGATTATTTTTGGTAAAATTGAGGATCACTATAGAGAGAAATTTTGCTTTAGTATAAATCTACCTATATTGTATCCATTAATAGATTTTAATACTGTTTTTTGAGGTTTTGTTATTCAACCTTGTAAACGACAGTGGATCCTGAATTTCTCCAATAGTTGGCTAGAATTCTTCAAATGTTTACATTTTTCTCCCACCTTTCTCACTTAGAATGACTAAGAACAAACGTTGTTCTTTTCCTGAAGCCCTGTATGCTGAAGCTGGATGACTTGATAGGAGTTTTAGAGAGACCACCACAACTTTTATACGGAAAACCTTTGTGCCTGTTGCTGTGTGGGGCACTCAAACATCACCAGAGACATTTAGACACTAAAGGATACTTTTATCCTACAGTTTAGAAATCGTGACTGGCTGCTCTTCAGAGTCGGAAACTTGGTTTACAGTCTGCTCCAATTACAAACTTTCCTTTTTGTTACCATAGAAATGCCTCTTCAATGGGTTATTAGATGCTCTACCAACTCAGTTTCTGGATTTTATAACTTCCTGGGGAAATTTCAGATGGAGTCATATTGAGGCTCAGAAGACACCAAAATATAAACATACCCCATATTTTAAGACCATAGGGAACCAGAATATGCCACCACAAAATATACTCATTTGACATAGTTTGAGCTGCTTGTTCTGGTAAACTACAGGTAGAGGAGTACCTCTGAAAAGCTGTCCTATTGTAAAATAAATTTATATCCATAAAGGAAGAGTATATTAGTAAAAGTACTAGTATTAAAAAGAGGACTGCTCAAGATAACTTTTATTATCTGAGGGACTTTTTAATTGCATAACAAGATAAACTTAATTCACCAAACATTTCCTTCTCTCACTCTCCTATGACTTCCGTCACCACCAACCATCCCTCATAAGCCCAAAGCTCCTATTCTTTCTGTTACTCAGGATGCTGTCTGTAGAAGCTTCAGTCGTGTGACCTTTAAGGCTCATGTTTTGTGAGACTCCTGTGCATATATACATGATGAAATCCAGTTTTACTCCTGTTAATATTTCTTATGTCAATTTAACTTGCAGCCCAGTCAAAGAACCTGGAGGGATATGGAGAAGCCATTTTTCATTCCACTACACTGTTACAATTTTTCACTTTGAATCATGTGATGAAAGATGACTGATAATAATTGTTGAGGCCAGGCATGGTGGCTCATTCCTGTAATCCCTGCACTTTGGTAGGCCGAGACAGGTGGACACCTTGAGTTCAAGAATCCAAGAGTAGCCTGGGCAACATGGCAAAATCCCCTCTCTAAAGAAAGTACAAAAATTAGCTGGGTTTGTGGTGTGCACCTGTAGTCCCAGCTACTAGGGAGGCTGAGGTGGGAGGATCTCTTGAGTCTGGGAGGTGGAGGTTGCAGTAAGCCATGTTAACCCACTGCACTCCAGCCTAGGCAACAGAGTGAGATTCTGTCAAAATAATAATAAGAGTAATAACTGCTGAGAAGTCAGAGCTCTCAATGCCAGACAGGTACTAATTGCTGGACTTGTATATAGAACTTAGAAAATAATAAAGTAGTGAGTCAAGGGAATAAGATTTGCTCATCTGAATTTATTTTATGACTTTAGACTAATGATCATTTTTTTTTTTTTTTTCTGAGACGGAGTTTCGCTCTTGTTCCCCCGTTACCCAGGCTGGAGTGCAATGGCGCGATCTCGGCTCACCGCAACCTCCGCCTCCTGGGTTCAGGCAATTCTCCTGCCTCAGCCTCCTGAGTAGCTGGGATTACAGGCACGCACCACCATGCCCAGCTAATTTTTTTTTGTATTTTTAGTAGAGACAGGGTTTCACCATGTTGACCAGGATGGTCTCGATCTCTTGACCTCGTGATCCACCTGCCTCGGCCTCCCAAAGTGCTGGGATTACAGGCTTGAGCCACCGCGCCCGGCCCGACTAATGATCATTTTTCCCAAATTTTTTGAAAAATTATTTATATAAAAGTGAGGAAGAACCTTTCTTTCATGTCACATGTTTTATTCTCAAGTTACCCCTTTGAGATCTTGCTTATTAACAATTTTGTTGTGATCTTCCATCTTTCTGGGGTCATCTCATCTAGTTTATTTCTCTCTGACTTAAATGCTAACTGATGGCAAGGTCCAGGTTAAAAGTTTCAGACAAGCAGGGTAACTGGACATTTTTGTTTCTTGTACTTAATCAATTAAATAAAACCGCCCTGCAGGCTGCCTTTGGAAATGGCAGGCTTCACAGCTTGGTGAGCAAATAGTAGAGTTGCTTTCATACTTGAGTTACGATCTGTTTAAACTTCAAATCACCTACAATTCAGGGCTCTCATTTCCTGAATATGTGGGATAGGAGGAGTTTCAGAATAACTTAGAGACAATTGCTCAAGCCCAAAGAGGAGGTTTCCAGGTTTAAAAAGGGGTAGAAAGAAACTATAGATTGGTCTTTTAAAATATTCAAGCAGCGGGGGAGGCGGAGGCTGTAGTGAGCCGAGACCATACCTTTGCACTCCAGCCTGGGCGACAGAGTGAGACTCCATCTCAAAAAAAAAAAAAAAAAAAAAAAGTTCAGGCAGAAGCCTCCTGTAGTCTAACCTAATGAAATAAATTAAAGGTACAAGCAAGTAAAAATAAAAAGTACTCTTAAAGTTTAGGTTGCTATTCTGAAATATAACTTTAAGCTTCCCTAGGTTGGTTACAAATGTAACACCCAAATTGGTAAAGTTTAGGGATCTACTCTGCTATTTCATTATTAAGTACCCCCATAAAGGCTACAAGACCTAAACTTGTACCTCTGCCTTATTATTAATAGATAAACAAATGCTTCTGGAATGAAGCAAGTGGCTAACTTAGATTAAAAGAATTCCTTATTCCTGGACTCACCTGTTGGCTTGGCCCTGCCCTTTTGACTTCTGAGAATTATTTCCTTTATATATGGAACTTGTGACCACCTGGTTTGCTCTGCCTTCGGAATTTTTGCCTCTTTGACCCGTCTTCCTATTTGAGTCCTTTTGTCTGCTCTGTGCTGACTGTGTCAGTTCTGATGGCTCTGATTTTACTTGGAACACATACCTGTTCCTGCGCCTATGCCACAGGTCACTGAGCCTTCCATCTCTTTGGTACTAACACCCTCTACAGAATGGGGATTTGAGACGTGTAAGCCTCTGTACCTGACTGACATCCAGACTCTGGAGGGACCAGCTATTTTTGTGAAGGGGTCCGTGGATTTCTGGTGATGTGATGAGAAGTTAACTTCTGGCCTCTCTTCTCTATGGGAAAATTGGGCAAATGATAAAGGAACCTGTTTCTCATGTCTTTTGTGCTTCAGGAAATGAAAGAAACAATTGGATATTTGCAATAGGCTAATGGCCCTGAAGTCCATCTATGTATTTTGTAAGAAACAAAACTTCAATGGAGGGTTGCTCAGACCTTAATCCCTTCAATGGAGGGATGCTCAAACCTTAGCTATGGCTCCTGCTCTGCTGAAAGCCTTGTTTCTTCTTCTCCCTCCCATAAAATCCAACAATCTCACAATACTTAGGGAATGAAGGATAGGAATGCCTCTTGCAGGTGTCCAAACAAAGAAAAGAAAAAATGCTTTTCTTCCTTCCCCAGCTTTATTAGGTATAACTGACAAATAAGATTGTACATACTTATCATTTGCAATATAAGTTATATGCATATGCACTGTGAAATAATTGTGACAATCAAGTTAATTTACACATTTCTCTACTCATATAGTTTTTTGTTGTTGCTGAGAATATTAAAGGTCTTAGCAAATTTCAAGTATATTATCTATAGTTACCATGCTATGTATTAGATCCTCAAAGCTATTCATCTTATAACTGAAAGTTTGTGCCCTTTCACCCACATCTCTCTCCATTTCCCTCACCCCTAGTTCTTGGCAATCGCCATTCTATTCTACACTGTTTTCCACAATTTTGAGGTTTTTTTGTTGTTGGTTTTTTGTTTTGTTTGTTCTGTTTCCAATTCCACATACAAGTGATACTTTATATTCTCTTTCTCTGTCTGGCTTCTATCTCTAAGAATAATGCCCTTCAGACTTAATTATGTTGTCAAAAATTGCATATTTGCTTTTTTATAAAAGTAATATTCCATTGGGGCATGTGTTGTATTTATTTCTGTATTCTTCAATTGCTTTCATCATCACTTTACAGTTTTCGGTGTGAAGATATTTCATCCCCTTGATTATATTTATTTCTACATATTTTATGGTTTTTCATGCTGCTGTAATAGGATTGGTTTCTTAATTTTTCTTTCAGAAAGCTTGTCATTGGTATATAGAAATGCAACTGATTTTTATATTGATTTTATATCCTGTAACTTTACTGAATTTATTAAGTTTTTGGTTGAGTCTTTAGGGTTTTCTACATATAAGATCATGTCATCTGTAAAGAAGAGAACATTACTTCTTTCTTTCCAATTTGGATGCCTTTTATTTCTTTTACTTAATTTTCTAGGACTCACAATACTATTTTGAATAGAAGTGGTAAGAGTGAGTGTTCTTGTTTGGTTTCTGTTCTGGGAGGAAAAGCCGAGTCCTTCACTATTGATTATGGTATTAGCTGTGGGTATGCCGTACATGGCCTTCATTGTCTTGAGGTCCATTCATTTTAAGTATAATTTATTGTTTTTATCATGAGAGGATTTTGAATTTTGTCACATGATCTTTCTACATCTATTAAGGTGACCATATGATTTTTATAAATTGTGTGGTAAATATGGTATATCATTTTACTGATTAGTATATGTTGAACAATTCTAGCATTCCATAAAAAATATCACTTGATCATAAGGTAAGAATCTTTTAAATGTGCTGTTGCCTTCTGTTCCCTAGTATTTTATTGAGAACTTTGGTATATATGTTCAGCAGGGATATTAGCTTATACTTTTCAGGTAGTATCCTTCTTTGGCTTTGGTATCAGAGTAATGCTGGCCTTGTAAAGTAAGTTTGGAAGTGTCCCTCTTACATTTTTATAAGGGTTTGAGAGGAATTGACATTAATTATTCCTTAAAAGTTTGGTAGAATTCAGCAGTGGAACCATTAGATCTTGGGCTTTTCTTTGTTGGAAGTTTTTGGATTATTGATTCAGTTCTATTACTATTATTAGTCTATTAAGATTTTCCATTCCTTCATGATTCAGTCTTGGTAGGATGAATATTTCTAGGAATTTATCCATGTCTTCTGTGTTATCCAATTTGCTGGTGTAAAATTGTTCACATTAATCTCTTGTGATCCTTTGTATTGTGATGGTATCAGCTGTAGTATCTCTTCTCTCATATCTGATTTTATTCGAGTCTCCTTTTTCTAGCTAAAGTTTAGTCAATTTTAATTTTTAAAATGCCATCTCTTAGTACCATTTATCTTTTCTATTTTTTTTCTGGCCTCTATCTTATATGTGTTCTGACCTTTGCTATTACCTTCCTTCTCCTGGTTTTGTGCTTATTTTGTTTCTTCTTCTAGTTCCTTGTGGTATAAAGTTAGATTGTTCATTTAATTTTTTTTCTTTTTTCTTAGAGTAGCTAGTCATTGCTATGAATGACTCTCCTAGAACTACTTTTGATGCATTTTGTAAGATTAGAATCTTGAGTTTCCAATTTTGTTTGTCTAAAGAGACTTTTGATATCACTTTTGAGTTATTCTTTGATTCACTTCTATTCTTTGATTCACTTCTAATTTTTCAGGAGTGTCTTGCTTAATTTCCAATTATTTGTGACAATTTCCATTTTCTTTCAGTTACTGATTTCTAGTTTTATGCCATTGTGCCTGGAAAAGACACCAGATATGATTGTAGTCTTCTTAAATTTGCTAATGTTTATTTTGTGATGTAACATATAACCTTTCTTGGAGAATATTCTATGTATGTTTTAGAACAATGTGTCTTCTGCTATTGGATAGAAAATTCTGTATGTATCTACTAGATCCATTTGTTCTAACGTGTAGCTGAAGTCAGCTCTTTCCTTGCTGATTTTCTGTCTAGATGATCCATCCACTGTCAAAAGTAGAGTATCGAAGTTCTCTATACTGCACTGCTGTCTATTTCTGCCTTCTAATTTGCTAATATTTGCTTAATATATTGAGTTGCTCCAATGTTGAATGTGTATATACTTATATTTATGATATCCTTATAATTAATTGACCCCCTTTGTACTATATAATGATCTTTTTGTTTCTTGTTACAATTTTGTGACTTAAAGTTTATTCTGTCTGATGCTAAGTATATCTATCTCTGCTCCCTTTTGCTTTCCATTTGCATCAGATTTCTTTTTCTATTCCTTTACATTCAGTATAGGCTTTTCCTTATAGCAGAAGTAAGTTTCTTGAAGGCTGAATATAGTTCATAGTTTGGCTTGTGTTTTTGTTGTTTTATTTATCCATTTATCCACTCTATGTGTTTTGATTGGAGAATTTAATCCATTTACGTCCAAGGTACTTACTGATAGATAAAAACTGTCACCATTTTGTTCATTGTTTATTACTCTAATTTTGTAGTTCTTTTCTTGCTCTATTGTTGTCTTCCTTTGTTATTTGATGATTTCTCCTAATGGTATGTGTCTTAGTCTGGTTGTGTTGTTATCAAGGAATTCCTGAGGCTGGGTAATTTATAAAGAAAATAAGTTTAATTTGCTCCTGGTTTTGCAGGCTATTCAAGAAGCATGGTGTCAGCATCTGCTTCTGGTAAAGGATTCAGGCTGCCTCCACTCATGGTGGAAGGTGAAAGGGAGCTGGCATATGAGATCACATAATGGAAGGGGAAGCAAGAGTTGGGGAGGTGCCAAGTTCTTTTTAACAATCAGCCGTCACAGGAACTAATGGAGTAAGAATTTACTCACTGCCTTTAGGACAGCCACATGGCATTCATGAGGGATCTGCCCCCATGACCGGCACATCTCCTCTTAGGACCAGCTTCTAACACTGGGGATCGAATTTCATCTTGAGATTTGAAGGGGACAGATATCCAAACTGTATCAGTATATTTGGATTCCTTTATTTTGTATGTATCCATTGCAGAGTTTGTGTGTAATTATGATGAGACATACATAAAGTATCTTATAGCTATAACAGCTTATTTAAAGCTGTTAAAAACTTAAATTCCTATACATACAAAAATCACATATTTTATCTTTCACCCATTTTCTATTTTTCATGTCAAAATTCATATATTTTATATATTGTATATCCATTAACAAAATTCCTGTACTTATAATTATTTTCAATACTTTTGTCTTTTAATCTTTAGTGAGTTAGGTGATTTACACACAACCATTATATAAATATTCTGAAACTGACTTTATACTTACTTTTACCAGTGAGTTTTGAAATTTTATATATTTTCATGTTAAATAACATTCTTTCATTTTAGTTTAATTTCCATATATTCCCTTTATTTTCAGCTTTTGTTTGCCTTTAGTATTTCTTGTAAGTTAGGTCTAGTGATGATCAACTTCCTTGGCCTTTGTTTTTCTGGAAATGTTTTTATCTCTCTTTTATTTCAAAAGACAATTCTTCCAGGTATAGAATTCTTGATTGGTAGTTTTTCTTCTTTCCTTTTCTTTTAGCACTTTATTGTATTCTCCCGCTTTCTCCTAGCCTTCAAGGTTTCTGCTGAGAAATGCACTGACAGCATTGTGGGAGTTTCCTTCGATGAGTTTCTTTTCTCTTGCTGAGAAGTTTCTCTCGTTTTCAAATGGTCTACAACTTTCAGACTCAAGATGCCCATAATTCTTAATTTTGTAAAATGTGAAGCATAAAGAAAACTGATCATAACTCTCCCCTCCCTGTGTTCCACATGCTTTCACCTCTTCTGATTTTTAACAATATAATTTTTATATACCCCTTTTGTCTGTTTTTGGACCAAAGTTGGTAGTTTAAAGGTCTGGCATTCCTGTTCATCAACGTTACGCTATGGGGAAAGGAACGATGAAGCATTTTCACTTCTTTTTATCATAACCTACCACAAGGAGGATCTGTCTACCAAATATAGGCACTCTCACTACTAAGACCAGGGGATCATCTTGGTAGGTTACTTTCATCTTTCTTAATAGACACATGAGGAACATGCTTAGCAGCTTCTCCTCTGCAAAAAAACCAGAAACCTATGGCATCAGAAAAGCCAGGAAACAAACAGTCTGCTGGAAACATCCCAGTGCATCAGGACCAGTGAAGTTAACATTTCTTTCTGGACTAGAGATGAAGCACAGATGGAGGAAGAATGTGTCTGGACTTGCCTTTTTTATTGGCTTTTAAGAACTCTACTGAGTCTAAGCAACATGAACGTTCTGTTTTGTTTTGATTTATTTTAAGAGTCAACCATATGCTATGGCCTCAAATTAGCCACTCCCCAGGGGAGATGACAAAGTTTTTATCCATTCCACAAAGGTGGTATTGGCCCATGATAAAAGAATGCAGCTGCTTATCTGTTAGTGGTAGTGCTTTTGGGGAGATACGAGAGGCCTCTTTCAAAACTGATCACTTCTGTGTTAAAAGGTCTCTTCTATCTGACTTGTTATATAGGATTATAGGTATTTATTTCCAATTCTGTGATTTTGATAATTGCCAAAGATGAAACAATTATTTAAGTAAAGTCCTACATCTAAGACACTATAGGACTTCTTACAATATCAGTGTGAGGACAGGATAAAATAATTGGCAATTGTTTTTCACACCAAGCTGTCTAGACATCCTTTATTTATGTGAGTCACAATCTATTTACTATATTTTCCTGATATATTTCACTTAGAGTGTTTGTACAACAACAACAAAAAAACTGAATTCTAATTCCTTCTGTTTTGGCTATTGGTTCCGTAAGTACAGAGAAGAGGGGGCACTGTCACCCTTAACCAGCGCCATGGACTTGCCTGAAAGTTCATTAGTTTGTCCATCAGTTCATTTTCAAAAGAATGAATCACAAATCAGACTTAAAAGTCTAATTACCTAGGTCAGGTTTGGTGATCTTTCTCCACTCACCAAAAGTGTCTCCTGCCACCTTATAAAACTCCTGGACTCAGAGAAATTTCCTGAACAAATTCTCTAGGCAGGATTAACGGATTGAACCAAACAATCACTGGAAGTTGGGTGTGAGATAAGCCTTCCCTGTGCCAGCTGCTCTCATAACTTATGAATTCCTCACAACCAACCAAAGAAATGGGTATTTTCGTTTCCATATTTATAAGTAGTACCATATTTGAGGTTGCAGAATCGATTAATAGCAGAGAATGAATATGAAGTCAGTATCCTTGGTCAGGCCTCTTTATCTCACATATCAGTTTACCACCACAAATCAAGAGAGTTCTTGAAACAAAACAATGGCTAGAGCCATTTAAACTTGAATCTTTCTCATATTGACCTTAATAGAATGTTGTTAAAATTTTCTCTGAATGTCTTAGCCTTTATTAATAAATTAAATGGAGCTCATAAACTAGGTAAGGCCGAGTCTATTGTAATGAGCTGCTTTACTCTCCCTCATATAATTTTACTGATGTTTGCAATCACTTTTTGCAAAAGCAATGTCCTTATGGAAGCAAGTTGGCTCTTCTAAGGTTTAGCCCCCATGTTACCTTCTCATAGAACAAGGATTCAGACACACAATTCAGGTCAAATTGTGGAGGCAAGCATTTCCAAAAGAGACAGAACAGATTATTTTTAATCAAGATGAGCCTTTGGGGAGGGAGGGAAGAGAGAGAGAGAGAGAGGGAGAGAGAGGGAGAGAGAGGGGGGGAGAGAGGGGGGGGGGGAGATTGTATTACACAAGCAGTCAGTGTGTGTAGGAATGAACTCAGCCAGCCACTGGCACTTAATGAATCCCAGGTTTTACACAGATGCTGTCAGTGAAGTACTGACATTATCAGCATGAGAACACTAGCATCAAGAAAGCATAAAACAGCGGTCTGTTTTCAGAAGAAATGAAGGTGAACTGGAACCCAGCTACTCAGATTAGAATGGAACGGATTCACCGGACAGAGATCCTGAGTATACAGACATGCTAGCTATTGGAGTAACTTCATCACATCTCCCAATACAGAATAAAATAGTCCTGAGACCGTGTCCTGAATAAAATACTCTTGAGACTATCCACAAGTGAAAGAAAGTCTCTGCCATTACCTAAAAAGCCTTAATACTTTTAGTAGTTTACTGTTACTATTAATAGCAACACATCGATTCAATCAAAAGTTTTGCTTTCTACAGAATCTGTTAAGCTGGTTTCTTAATTAGATTTTTCCATTAGCCACATTGACAATTTCCAGTAGCGATGGAGCATTAAACGTCATTGCTGTGAACCACTGGTCACCTGACAGTCAGTCACACACTCTAATTGCTGTTTCTATACCACTACTTACATCCTCTCACAGACTCTCAAATAAAGCCCCAACTCAAATCTTATGTTCTTTCCTGATACACTTGCATGAAGGATAAATTTGAATAAAGCAAGTAAAAGAGAAGGTATTAAGTAATGACGGAGCATCCTTGGTTTCTCATTCATTTATTAATTCATTCCTAATTGAATAAACAAACCTTTCTCTTTATAAAAGTCCTTAAGCATTTGCTAGTATAGAGGATAGACTGATAATTTACTGGACTGGGACAGAAAACTTTGAATGATTCCCCCAATTTATTTTTTTAATGTGAAAAGGAAAACCTTCTCACCATGGAGCAAACATGTAGTCTTTTATAACAACTGAGCCATTTTAAGATATTTCATAAATGGTGGGTATGCATCAGAAATGATTTTGGTAGTAACAGACTTGGTAGAGAGAACTGGCTTAGCAATTTTATCCAATAATTCAGTTATTCACCAATTCTCTTGACTTATGTAAGGTTTATAGCAGCATTGATTGATGCACCTTTCTTGACCATCTGTATTCATAATATACACCTCCTTCAGAAGCTTCAGAGAGATGGCCAGATGACAGAAGGGGTCAGGAGTAGTGCCTCATCTCTGTGTTACTACAAGAAGATCATGAGTTTATTGTGGACCACAGTGGAATTACCAGCCTTGAGAATGGCTTTGCTCAAGAATATGCTGGCCTGTATCTGACCAACATATTCTTCCTCAGGGAAAGGTCATAGCACGAGTCATTTCTTCTGCACTTCTGCTCAGAATTACTTGTAGGGATAAACATGGGATTTGTATTTGACATCCAGGGCAGACACTGTAGGGAACCCCAAGGAATTGTTATTCAGCACACAGGGCTCAGTCAAGCAACAAGAGATGATTCATATCAGCGACTTCCGTATGGTCATCAATGATTTAAAATCCTGCAATGAGGCCGGAGGCCAGATGCTATAGACTAAATGCTTCCCCCCACCCCCCAGTTTAAGATGTTAAAATTCTAACCCCCAATGTGATAGTAGTAGGAGGGGGTCCTTTGGCAGTTGATTAGTTCATGAAGTTAGAGCCCTCATGAATGGCATTAAGGGCCTTTATAAAGGAGACCCCAGAGGACTCTTTCACCTCTTCCGCCATGTAAGGATACAGAAAGAAGATGATGTCTCACCAAACAGCAAATCTGCCAGCACTTTGATCTTGGGCTTCCCAGCCTCCAGAACTCTAAAAAATGAATGTCTGTCATTTATAAGCCACCCATGTCTATGGAACTTTGTAATAGGAGCCCAAATTGATTAAGACACCAAAAGACGACCGCACTCTTATGAGCAAGTGTAGCCAAGCTGAAATTAGGTGCATATGTGGACACACACAAACACATGCACACATGAAATGACTCTTAGTGGGACTGGAGCTTCATCTACCTTGCAAAGTATGAACCAAAGCAGAATAGAATAGCATTTCCTCTTCCTCTTATTGGCAACCCCACATCCTGCTGCGCTAACTTTCCCCTATCACACTGCACAATGCCGTTATCCACTGAACTGCCATTGCTGGACAGGTGAGCATTTTCTTCCTTGACTATTTTCCCCAACTTCCTTCCTAGATTCCCCAAGATCACTAAAACATATCCTCTAATCTATATCAAATCTACCTACTTTAATCTACATCAATCCATATTTATAATTCACTTGCTAATGCTGGCCACCACAATTTCTTACCTAGATTGTCCTTCTAAATGCTCTCTTTGCCTCCATCCTAAGACATCTGTATGTACAGTTTGTTCCACAAGACACTTGCCAATTTCTGAGGATGCATAGAAGCACAATCTCAGTATGTAACACAACAACCATTTAAAATATGTTTTAATATCTTTATTATACATACATGGCAAAAATATTTCAAAATAGCACAGGCAAATATAAAAGGAATGGTTGAAAACTTCCTCCTCATGATCTTAGGCCAGAGGTAAGCAAACTGTTCCTGTAAAGGGCCAGATCGCAGAGATTTTAGGCTTTATAGAACATGTAGTAACTATTAACAACTGCTCAATACACTGTTATGGCCCAGAAACATCTATAGAAAATATGTAAAAAACAAATGACTGTAGCTGTGTTCCAATAAAACTTTATTTAAAAAAAACAAGTGGCAAGCCAAATTTGCCCCACAGGACATAGTTTGCCCACTCCTGTACTAAACCATCAGTCTTATGTCCCAAGGTAACAACTGTTAACAGTTTCTTATAAAACATACTGCTCTTTGATAAGTCTTTCAAGCAACCCCAGATAAAGAAAATGTAGTTTTTACAGACACCAAAAATTCACCATGGATGATCTGTGCTAATTTTTTCAAAGAGGGAGAAATGACTAAATCACTTTATTTTCTCTATAAATCAGAGAAGTACAATGTGGCTTGGGTGCATACCAACTACCTTTTATTTAGTGACCCTGGAGTGTCAAGAAAGGACAAAAACATTCAAGGTTTTGGCTACCACAACTATTCCTCAGCATGAGTTCTAAACTACAGTTTTTATCAGAAATGAAACTGCCAATTCTAGTTTGATGCCTGGATGAGCATATAAAGCATCTAACCTACCTGACAGCAAAATCACAGCAAAAACCCTAATGAGAACACTGGCATGTTTTGGGTGGACCTAGAAATTTAGCCACTAGAGTGAATGCTGTTTTAAAGGCAGCATGCATTCTCAGCCAAAAAGAAAAGAAAAGAAAAAGTTTGAAAATTCAGGATCCACATGTATACACCTTTGCAAAAAATAACTGTGGGCAGCCTGTGCCAAGCAGTCTGTTGCACATTTCATGGGTAATTTGGTAGTGCAATGCAGCATTTGTGAATCAAAAATTCAGAACTCCTATCAAATGTAAAAAAGTTTATTAGTATATTAGGAAAAATTTTTGTGACTACAAGATCATGTTCCACTTTGGTACTTTTTAAAAATATTGGTGATTACAGGTTCTTCATGGTCATTGCCTTTCTTTTCTGTGATTCTCTTCGTATCTCTGGGTCTCCATGTTTCCGACTTAGCACCTGTTTCTCTTTCTCTCACTCACTTTGTCTCTCTTTCTCCATCTCTCTGTATCTCAGTATCTGTCTCTTACCTTCTCCTCCAATTTCCTTTCTCATAAGATTTTTTCATTTAAGCAGAAGATCATTTCATATCTCACCTCCATGAGTGAGGAGTTACAAGAGTTTAAATGAGTGCTTGACTTATTATATATATATATATATATATATGGCTAAGTGCCTGTGTGTATACATATAGAAATATCTATGCACAGACACAAAGAGAGATGAATATCATGATCAGCTAATGTTTGAGATTTAAATTGAAATATATTTATATCTATTTATCTATCCATTATCCATATCTATGTATGTATCTATCCATACACATATGTTCTCTTTTCTGGAAGCACAGGTCATCAGAATGTCTAAAAACTGTATGGTCTTGGTGCAAATACCTTCAAATATGTCTCTTCTATAATTAAAAAGAAAAAACTAATGAAGAAAGGGGTGAAAATATCTGCTATTATACATTCAGAAGAAAAAACAGTGATCTTCTTGCCACCTTTGTCATCAAAATTAGCTAAAACTCTAACAATTAGAGAATTTTTTTTTCAAACTCAGTTGCCTAAAATTAAGTATAATGAGGCTAAGTTTACTATCCCTTTTTTGAGTCTGCAATTATTTCTTAAAAACATCATACAAGTAGTTTATGTTCATAGAATAAACATCAGAAAACACAGATAATTTTAAAAATAATCAAAACTCTCAGTAATCATGTGGTGGTAACATTTCTGCCACATCTTTCCATATTTTTTTTTCACAGCTTCATTTTATTTTACAAAAACAAAAATGTATTCAACAAAATTGTTTGAGATACTTTTATGTACCAGATGCCCAATTAGATATTTGAGAGACACAAGAGAACTCAGTAGACAAAATTTTTTGCTCTCATGGGACTTACAGTCATAATATTTTTCAAATTTGTTTTTACATTTTGTTTTGTAGCATACATTTTACAAGCCATTACATATAGATGGGTTCTATATTTAATGACTATATATTCTATCATATTCTTGTACAAGGTCATAAGTTTTAGTTGCTTTTCTTCAGCACCAAGAAAAGTAAAAGAAAAACCAGCATAAATTTAGTATTTTCTCTGAGCAAATAGTTACAAATGCTGTAAGGGAGATATAAACAACAAAAGAAAAGAGAACAAAAACAATTAAATACAGAAAGAAATAGCTTCACCCCTCAAAGAGGAAAAGGGAAAAAATGGAAAAGCGAGAGAGCATAGTATAAAAAGAGAGTAATATCACAAGTGATTTTATATATTTTATAAATATATTCTAAGTTGGTATTAGATATTGTGCTTACTATCATGATTGTTATTAATAAAATTACGACAATCACAACAAAGTAATAATAACAATCACCACTTAACATTTGAGTGTTTATTATGTGCCAGTGACTATTTTAACTGCTAGATGTCTATCGACCTATGTATGTCCCGTAACAAACTTTTAAGTATGGTATTTTTTACATAGGATGGCATAGAATCACAAGGTTATCTTCATGAAGTCACTGGCCTAAAAAAGTTGGAGAAATATTTCATATCCAAGGCATCTGTTCCAGAGTGATTGTTACTAACCATTATGCTGTAGCTGAAAGACTGTATCCCTTTATCTTCACAATGCATATCTTATTTCTGTGGATAACTAGGAATGATGGTTCCCTGGAACTCATTCCCACTATAAGAACTACAAAGCAAGGGGCTTATTTCAACAGTAGAAAGATCCCTTTCCAGGAAAAAAAAAAAAAAAAAAAAAAAAAACTCTTAAGAGTTGGCAGGACATTCTACATGGGCAACAAAAAAAATCCTCTAGGGAATACTTTTCAATCTTTAATATTTACAAGAATCATCTAGGGAGTTATTAACACATGAATATACCTGCTCTTTCTCCTAGCCCATCTGACAGAATATTAATTCTGGAGTCTAAATTTACCTAAGTTCAGGTAATGCATATGCAGGCAAATGAAGTCCACACTGAATGCTATTTTAGTAGCCTATGAGAAAGCCCAGGACTTCCCAGTTCAAAATCCATCCACTCGGCTAAAATCAGGAAAAGTCACGGTGGGGGACTGGAAATAGCACTTCCAAATCTGAGTGACAAATCCTTTAATGACTGTAATCGAAAGTGCCAAAGGAATTAAAGAGCTCAACAAGAACTTTTACTTTCCAAATGGGAGAGCCCTACATCAGATGGCTAATGAGTTTGGGTTCTATTATTCCGGTTAGGAAACATGACCAGAACATCACACCTTTGGCTCAAGGGCACAATCTGATTAGCCAATTACCTGATACCATGGATTAAAGCCCTGTCTTAAAACAAGTGTGCACAAGTCCATGCTGTCTCTCTAGCCTCAACAGCCAGCATGGAGAGGTTAAATGACAAGACCCCACATTTTCTTCCTGGAAAACAAGTTAAAAATGATCTATGTGAATAACTCTATTTGCGTTACGCATAGCAATAGATGGAGGGCTTGGAAAGAAGAAAACAAGTCAGTAAGTGAGAACAGGTGACACTGAAAAGGGGCACACTTAGATTTTTCCACTCACACCAAGAGTTCTCTCTACCATCCCTCTCAATGGGCTTAGGAAGTCTCTTTGTAAGAAACTTCTAGATAAACCCATACGCAACTCATGTATCTGCTCTGCCACTTTTTAGATAGCTAATTTGGGGCAGGTGTCTTAACTCCTCTGAGCCCCAGATGCCATAGCGTTTGCATAGAGGTAATACCTTCTTTACAGGGTTGCTTTGAGGATTAAATTAACTAATGGAGTAATATTATATCATGTGTTTGCAGAGAATTGCTCAAAAGTTGAGATTTTTAGCTTCTTTTATAATGTAGATAGCCTACCTGGCTTAAGCAGAGTTTCCCTAGTGTTCAGCAAACACCCCCAGCTGCATTGCCAACCTCAGCCCCCATCAGGTACAAAAAAGCTAAAGAAAAAATGGATACCTTCAATACAATGGTGTCACATAAAATAACATTCACATCAACAGGCAATGAGTTAAATGTTTGCACAGTGTTACAAACGTGTGTCGTCCGCAGCTTATTATCTGGGGAAGATGTGTGAGAGCTGGCATTTGATTTCTCTAAATTCTAATAATTTTACACAGGTGAAATCTAGTAAAGTCAGGTGAAGCTGGAGAGTAAACATTGGAAGCACTAATTATAAAAAGGGTTGTTAGGGCAGAGTCAACTTGGTTAACTTAAAGTGATAAAGCTGTTCATACTATCCCTCTAGGGTCAGAAGCCAGCAGGGATATTCAAATGCCAGCTGTCACACATCGTCCCCAGATTACAAGCTGGGGATGACACACATTCGTAACACTGTGCAAACCACTGATTCATTGTCTTCCCTCTTGTCATCTTTCCTGTATTGCCCTCCTTCTTCTCATCTTGCACGATGCATCAGTTGGATAAATAGGTAAGCAGGCACCTCACTCACGGTAAGTCTTATTAGTAACCTGTAAGGTCATTTTTCAAGTGAATAAGTAACCCAGAAATCACCCTAGACTAAGCAACTTGCTCTACAGCGCAGCACATATAACTTGTATATGTTCTCCTGGAACTCGGGAGTCCTGTACCCCATATCTACACTTCCCATCATGGTCCCTATGGGCAGGAGCACAGATTTCAGCCAAAATATAAACTATAAATACCACTGTGTCTCTGTCCCTAGATCATGTCAAAACAAACAAACAACAACAAACCCCAAGCAAGTCCAGGTATCAGTGGAATGCTGCGTCCTATGTTTGTCTGTTTCCAACAACGGATGTGTGTAAATCACACTGATGAATCATCAGTTCTTCTGTTTCATCTCCCATAGAATACAAATAATGGTATCTGTCTTTCTTATCCCTTAGGTTGATGATGAGAATAAAACTGAAGTAATGTGACAATAGTCTTCAGAAGTGAAGCATTTTAAAAAGCAAAAGCGTAACTTACTGATCTAAGGTGATAGAGAAATGTTCCAGAGATCTATAGAAATCTTTTATGCACATGTAGGATTTCCTACAGAGCATTCTGGTCCTTTTCCCCTCTACCTATATTTTAAATTAGGCTCTGTTCCTTCAGTGTAAGACTTGCACAGTAAGCTTTCACCTTTGTTTCTTGCCAAGCTTTGACTATTGCCTCCATTTGATCTGAGCAGAGCCAGCTCACATCAGGAGTGACCATTTCATGCCATGGAGTCTGGATTCCCCTCATACTTTTCATGTGAGAAATCAACATAAAGAGAACTAACATCCAAGATGGATTTAAATGTGCAAATCAGGGCAATCACGTCTTTAACAGAAAACATAGACTTTTTTTTTCTGGCATTGATTTTCAGTTACTCATTGGGCATGAAATATACCTACATTCATTCTAAAGCGATGTTGCAGGTGAGGGAATGTTAATCTCTCTGCTCTCTACATTTGTTCTTTTATCTGCAGTTCCTTTATCTATCCTGTACTTACTACCATTTCAAGATGCTCCTTTTAAACTTATCTCTACTACTCATGATCTAGGTTAAGCACCACTCTTGCCACAGCCCTTCATAACCATCTGAGCCAGAAGGTTCCCATCTCATCTTTTCTCTCTACCACTTTTGTTATTCAGGTGGTATTCTTCTTCTTTTGCCTCATATGAGTGTTAGTAATATTTTGCATCACTTCACACACATCCCAGGATCAGTGACTGGAACATAACAGGTGCTCAGAAAATACCTGCACAATTTAAAGTTAATAAGAAAATGTGTACAGGATAGTTAGCATTTTCTCTGGCAGAGTTAATACTCTGAATATTTGCAGTTGTTAACATCATGAATAAAATACTCCATGTATTTTTGTGCTCAATTATATGTTTTTTGTTGTTTTGCTTTAGTTTTGAGATGGAGTCTCTATCACCCAGGTTGGAGTACATTAGCCTGATCTTGGCTCACTGCAACCTCTACCTCCTGGGCTCAAGCAATTCTGTGTCTCAGCCTCCCAAGTAGCTGGGATTACAGGCATGTACCACCATGCCTGGCCATTTTTTTTTTTTTTTTTTGTAGACACAGAGTTTCAACATGTCGGTCAGTCCGGTCTAGAACTCTTGACTTCAGGTGATCCACCCACCTCGGCCTTCCAAAGTGCTGGGATTACAAGCATGAGCCACCATACTTGGTCAAATCTACGGTTTTGAGAGTCCTAAGAAAGATGTAAAGCATCCCCAGAGTTAATATTAATTATCTTTCAGGAGGTAACAGTAAATTTCAAAAAGATTTAAATTCTGTTCCTAGATTATGCATTTTGTAGCCAAATATTGCATGCTTGCCAGCACAAAAATGATATAAATCAAACTAATGTGCTTTTATATCTTACTGCAAATACCAATAATTTAATTAATGTCTTTCAAATTTCAAGACTTCTATAAACATATATGCATATGAATAACAGGCAAAGATCCAATAAAAGGTTTTCATACTCTCAAGTCAAAGGCATAGAACAATGTGGTATCTTTGTTTTCCCAGAGTTTTCCACATGCAAGTTTCTCAACACTTTCACGTTGAAGACACTAATACATTGAGTGAAACCCAGGTGGGGCTTCGGAAAAGCTACTGATTATGTTGTCAGAAAGCAGAACACAGGTAGCCTCTCCACTTTTAAGATAGATATTAAGGCAGTCTTATATTTGAACGTAGGTCTGTCTACCTTCCTATCTTGTACTATTTTCTTCTATAGCACCTTGCTTTCCATGCAACATTACCTTTGCATTTTTATTAGGATCAGAGCTGATCATAAAACAAAAAATTGTATGTTTGCTAAAGAATGCCAATTATAGTAATACCTGAAAAGTCAGATGAAAAAAATCTTATAATAAACATCAAACACAGCCTTCAGTCAATTTTGAAATTAAATCAGTTTTAGTTGCTTATTCAGAAATGTATTAACAAAGACCAGATCTCAAGATTTCCAATGACCTAATGATCAAAGAATCACTCAAGCGTTGACTTCAAGACTCTAAAGATGAGGACAGTGTGAAAACAATGCAATTACTACTGAAGATAAAGAATAAAATGTGACAGACATTTATTTTTCACAAGAAGATGAAGCCTCTATTACCAACATTTGCCAGCTCACAGCTGCCACTAAAATCCATGCAAGATGAATAATTTTACAGACAGTTCTTAAAAGGATCTGATTTCTAAGTTCTACATTAAAAGTCTATAAGGCAAGCAAGGTTTTGGAGTCAGATCAATGTGAATTCCAAATTATGTTCTATTCCTGACCATTCATATCATCTTGGCAAAGTCAATTATGCCTTTTTTAACCTTAGTTTTGTGTAATGAGAGTAATAATCCCACCCTTCCAAGATTATTGTCAAAATTAAAAAGATGCTAAATAAAAGCATTTAATTAAAAGAAAACAGAACAAAAACTTGGCCCTGTTTAATTACCAAGATGGTGTTGAAACATGTTGTGCTTCAAAATAGCTGATAGCACACAGGCAGATGTCAAACAACCAGGCAGTCACGTGATTGAGAATGCAGCATTAATACCATCATAATGATGTAAGCTAAGTAATACAATGCAGATAACTATCTTGGCTAATATCTCTTTGAACAACATTGCTAATGCTAAAGAGACCGACAGTGAAAAAGTGAAGCACTTAAATTAGATTTAGCCAAAAAATGTGAAGAAGAGATAATAATACTTAACATCTACCTAATAAGAATTTTGTATGGATTAATTAGCTAATGCTGGTTAGCATTTGAGAATGCAATAAAAGAATTATACACACATTCACAAACACACAAAGCACTAAATATTATATATAAAATTAGATCACAGCACATGACATGTATAAAATGAGTGGTGCAGACGCAACATGTTCTTGTTCTTGACTAATTGTCTTTACTCAGCATCTTTCATATCACAAGATTCCCCCTCTGGGTCCAGATCTTGCAAAGTTTCCCATTAAGAAAAGCAGTCCCATAAGACGAGGCTGGATTAGTATTTGAATTTAAATAATGGCTCTTAAATTTTGGGAATTGCACCGAACACATTCACAATATAAAACATACAAACACACAGACATACACAAACACAGGAAAGTACTAATCATGAACTAATTATATATATATTTAGTGCTTGGTGTGTGTCTGTGACTGTGCATATAATTCTGTCTTCCATTGCATTCTAAAATGCTAACCAGCATTAGCTAATACATCCACACAAAATTCTGAGTACTAATCATGTGCAAGGCAAAAGTTACATTTTCAAAGCCTGCCCCAAAAGCATCAGCAAAAGGAACAGGAGAGAGAGAGAGGAATGAGGCAAGGAAACTATCCAGAATTCTTGAAAAGTTAGATAGGCTGCCCATAATGACCATAAATTTGTACCTGTTATTCAGATGGCATTATAATTGTTAGTCTTGGTTAGCAGCAACTTTTAGATAAAGATCAGAGAACTCCAAAGAATGTATATTATGCTATACACTGCTTCTTTCTAGGGTAGGATATCTAAGTGGGAAATCCTATGTCTTCAATTTTATTAGATTTGGGGTTAATGAACTGTCCCCTTTATTAATCTCAGAGAAATAAAAACATTGGAAAGGCAATGACACACCCATGTGCAAGACTTTACAACAATAGCGTCCTTTTATTTGTATCAAATTATGGGATTCTGTGGATTAATTCTGAGTGGCACTGATCCCATTTTACAGATGAGAAAATTCCAACACAAATTATTATTACAACTTGGCAAGGGTACATAATAAATAGGACTAGAAGTCAGGTCTCCACTTTGCTTTCATTTAATTCAGTTTTCTCCATCTAAGTTTCATCTGATCCTCCCTGCTCCAATATACAAGAATAACAGCTTTAAATATTACCACCTCCATGAGGCCGAAACAGATAAATGTGGTTAGATGAAACTGATTAGGTGTTTTTGAAACCATGTACATATATACTGAAAAAGTAGTGTGTGTGTGGATGAGGGTGCCGGTATTAAGAAACGGAAGACTTCAGAGGTGAGAGATCTCACTACTTAGCAAACTTTGGGAGCTCAAACATTAAGTCACTTCGCCTATTACTTACTACATTCAATTACCTTAGTAGACGTACTACAAACCATCCATCCGAAGCCTGACCCACACGGTCTCCACTAGGCTTGTAAGTATAAGTGTGTGCACATGTATACACACACACACACACACACACACACACACACACACACAATCTGCCAGAACATTTCAATCATTTCTTAAGTGAATATTTTGTTTGCCAAAGATACATAATCTTCCATTCTCATTCAGTTCAAAATCTTGCAAGACTAAGTAAGAAATAATTTGCAGCTTAGTATAACAGTATCTATTTCTAGTCCAAAAGTTCTTTATTTCACAGTGCTTATATATTTGATGCATTTGAAGCCAGCAACTCTAAGTTAACTCCCAAAGGAAGGGAAAAGTTTTGTAAGTTTAGATTTAAATGAGATGAGTATTTTAGCAGTAATATGTTAATAGTACTGAATATTTTACTGATGTTAAAGATATGAATGTTAAGGTAGGTAGTGAAGTCAAAGGTCTCCAGGAGCTGGATGAAATCTTTGCTGCATTTATCTTAATAAAATTCTACAGAATGACGTATAAAGCAGAACCCTTATCCTATGGCAAGATACTAGAATAGTGTGGATGTTCTCAGGACAGGACTATCAATGATAAATGCTGTAATCATAATTTGCCTCAATACAATCTGTAAGTATGCACAACAGAATTCCCAAGGAGTAAATCTTTGTTGTAAACTGCTCAAAACTAATAATGGGCATAAAGCGCCATGTCTCTGGGAAGGTTTCTTGCAATTGCATTACAAATGAAGGTATGGTGACGGATACTGAGCTGGATAATTTGTGCATATTTCAAAGACTAAACTTGCAATTTCCAGATCTAACTTCGACTTATTTACTTACATGTCCAATTTTTACCCACCCTTGATTACAGTGTTCTCCCTGCGTGCTCTGTGGTAGCTTTGACAACTTTTTAAATGGTCATTAATCATCACCTCCAAAGCTGTTGTTTTACTATTTCTGCCAGTAAGAGTTTCCAGGTTCACTTTAACCTAACAGCTCTGATAGGTTAAAGAGCTTCAGATTTATTCACCCAAACATAAAACATCCTCTGACATGGCCAAAAAAATCATTAGCTTTCAGCCCTGCTAGTTTCTCTGTGTCTTGGAGAAGCTCACTACATACCCAGTCTCCCTCCCCAGGGTCAGCCTTCTGGAATCTACAATGCCATTCTTCATATGGAAAGGTCTTTATTTTGGGTTTCACTAGGGGAGGTCAAGCAATGGAGGATGAACAGGGAGTTGTGGTGCGTTGGATATTGATGTTTCTAGGACTGAGTCACATTGAAGAATAATCAATAATTCACAAGCTGGAAAGACACACACACACACTCATTTTCATTCTGTCCCTTCCTTTCTTTCTCTCCTCCCCACCTCAATGTAACTTCCAACTCCTTAGTGCCAGAGACAGGACTACACTAGAAGGCAGTGATTGTCCACTGAGATCCTGTCCCCTCTAAATTAACCTATACCTTTGTCATCACAGACACCAGTAAGCTTACAGCAGGTGAAGGGAATCCCTTGAGGGCAATGTCAGCTTGCCCTACACGTTAACCCTTTCATCACCTCATGCTAGGTACTTACAACACCCTACTCATTCCCTGGTCCTCAGCTTCACAAGTAGTATTGACAGAAAGTAGGCATTTATGTCCTTACTTGAAAGTTGTTTATTTGTTTGTCTGTTTTTTTCCAAGTTTGGCGCTTAGAGATGAAGATGGAAGTTCCAGGAGACCTAGCCACATCTTGGAAGTGAAATACTTTCTGGAGCAGGCGAGCAAAGCCTTTATTTTGCACAATTCCGAAGTCAGAAGCCTCAAATCACCTCCCCCCCACGCCCTCCAGCCCATTCTCACACTCGCCTCCCAGACCCCACCCCATCACCGCTCCCGCTCCGCTACCCCCAACGCTGTCCTGGTGGCACCCAGGAGCCGTCTTTGCGGGCGGGCTTCCCCTTCTCCGCGGACAGGCTGCGTGTGAGCCTCAGCTCCTCCATCCAGGAGCCAGGCCTCTTTCTTCATCTTGCTGAGGAGTTCCAGGCTGCTGTCGCCCCCCCAGTTCCCAGGGGCTTTGCACTCCCACCGGCTCCTGCTCACCTCTCCCACCACTGGGCGCTGACGGCACTCCAGGAGCAAGGAGGGGCGGCAGGAGCCCGGCGGGCCTCGCAGTGCCGGGGAGGGCAGCCCTCTGGGGTCTGGGCCGCGGTCCCCAGGAGCAGAGGAGCCGCCGCAGCAGCAGACGCCTGGACGCAGAGCACCCAGAGCGCCTCGCTGCTGCGGAGGAGCGCACCCAGCCGGTGCCAACTTTTCCCAACCCGGGAGACAGAGCGGTGGAGGGCGGTCCGGGACCCGAGGTGGCGGCGCGGGGTTCTGCTCCGTGGCTGTGGGGGCCGGAGCTCAGGACCCCAACTCCAGCCAAGACCGGCCGCGGCAGGGCGGAGGCTGCGCCCCCCGGGCGGCCGCGGGTGCAGAGCGAAGCGCCGCCACGTGGGTGGGAAGAGGAGCCTCAGGGACCCGCTGCCGCCGGCAGAGCCCCACGTGGGGGCCGGGAGCTGCGGGGGCCCCAGCTCCCCTCTCCCCACCGCTCTGCACCGCTGCAGGCTGAGGTCAGCCTGCCAGAGCCGTGGACCCTTCCTCTGCTGTTTACTGCCTTTCACTGAAGACTCCAGCCAGTGTCCTGGGAGGAGAGGGATTCCTGCTATCCCTGCTCTGTCCCTCTCAGTCTCTACATTGGCACATTGAGGTAACCCACAGCACAGGCAGCTTGTCCTGGCTGAGAGGCACAGAAGGCCAGCGGGGATGGAGGTGGGGCTGTGTGTGGATAAAAAAGCATATTTGAAAAGTATATGAATTTAAGAGTGTGTGTGTGTGTGTGTGTGTGTGTGTGTGTGTGTGTGTGTGTTTAGGGTTTTTCCCATCAATCGCCAGCTTTGCTGCCTTTTCTTGACCTTCTGTAGCCCTCATTCGGTCTAAAACCAGTCTTGCGTAATTTCATTTGAAAGAGTACTTGGTTACCAGCCATATTCTAAATGTTTTGTGTGCCTACACTATGGTTTCCTTTAAAACACCAGAAAGTCCTAGGGGAAAAGAAAAAGGAAATCAAAACTGCTTAGGAACATTTTCGTTTGGAGCACACCAATGTAGTCCCAGGGTCTAGCTTTAAACCCAAGATTCGGCAGGAAATCAGTAATCTACTGGGGACATTTATCCACTGCATTTGTTATATAACAGTTGAGCCAATTCATTGGCATGTATCATTCCCCACCTCACCCCTTGAAGCAGCTGGTATGCCTTCTGAAATCTTGGAAATAACTTTCCATATGGTTAGCAGACTTCTATTTGTGTATAAGGTGCTCACCACAGACATGCTGTGAGTTCTGGAGAATGACCACACTTGGTTGCTTGAGTTTGAAAATGACCAAATTGTAACTGAGGAACATGTCTACAAAATAAGGGAACAGTATGTTCCAAAAGTGTCAGTGTCATGAAGTTGTCCTTCATGACTGGGTACTGTCCCCGATGAAGGAGATTTAGGAGTAAGAAAATACATCCTATGATCCTGAATTAGATCCTAGTTCAAGAAAAGGACATTAGTAGGTCAGTTGGCAAAGCTGAATAAAGTGTGTATAATGGTTGGTCATATGTAACTCTTAATTTCCTAGTTTTGAAATTGAACTGTGGTTGTGTCAGATGTTGTGGAAGCAGAATATAAGTCATATAAGAAACTAATTTTGGAAAACCGTATTGTTATTTTAAAATAAAAATAGAAAATAAATTTGGTCTGATAAAAATAACATAAAATGATTGGATTAAATGACTTTGAAAATCTTCTCTGAGCCTAAAATTCTTCAAGTGTATTACTAAAATATGTGCCAAGCCAGTTCTCCTGCTGCTGGCTAGTATAAGTTTCAAATGGAGATTTTAGGAAGGAAAAGGAAATTTGAAAATTGCAAATTATTATTTTTTAAGCTTAAACATTTTCCAGTAGAAAGTTTGATTTTACAAGGGTGAAATATCTTCAGTCTTCTGCCGTCTTTACAAAACTAATAACACTCTTGTATGTACACAGTCAACAATTGATAAATGTCAAAACGATAACAGCTGTAACAATAAAATAGTAAAAATTGTATCATTTGTGTGTGTGTGTGTGTGTGTGTGTGTGTGTGTATAAAACTCCCCATTGAAAAAAAAAATCTCTGAATCTGTGATGGGACCACCATTAGGAAAGTAACAGAGCACCTGTTACTTACTAATAATTCAGCTTTTACTAACTTGTAATGGGAAAGTTCTTATACAGGAGCTCATTTATAAAATGTGCTTTTGGAAGATACTGCAAGCTAATTCTATAGACTGTTCTAAGACAAGAGCAAATGCAACCAGAAAAGCTATCTAAGCCTTTAAATTTCAGGACATCCATGAACAACAGTGTCCTAAATGGTAAGTTGGCTAGTTCAGTAATTAAAAGAACATGGAATATGCCTCCAAAAATACCTTTACTACACAGGATTAAGGGTGTATCCTTGGAAAATAAACCTGCACCCTACTATCAAAGCAACATGCTGGCCAGTTGTGTTGTATAGATGGGAGAAACTAATCTGAAATTATCTTGGCATCCCAAATCACAAATGCCACTCAGTAGCCCAGAAAAGCTGTTTCTCATTTCACAAAGCCTTCACAAGTTTGCACTATTACTTGTTAATGTCTTTTTATAAGCCTTACTAACTCCGTTTTAGTCAGGATAAGTGTGTGAGAATTACACTATGTGGAGTAATTACTTTACTCCATGGGTAAGAATCCAGATTAATATATCAAAATACAAACAGGTCCCTATGCAAAAATAGAAGTGGAAAAGGGAAAGAAGGAAAAAAATTAAGGGTAATGGCTAATGTTGATTTTGAAATAATGTTCTTAAATTTGGGTCTGTATTATTTATAATCATCGTAGCATGGAAGCATAATGGATACCTAGACTAAAATAATTCTCAGAGAAAATTTGCAAAAATGCAGGCATTTTGCTTTGGTTTGTTTTTATGTCCCTCCACATCAATGCAGTTATCCTGCCGAATATACATTCCTACACCTACACTAAAGAGGTAGTCCAAGAGCATCATTAATGGAATTCACTGAGGCTGAGCATTTATTTTATCTATTTAAAAAATAATCTTCATTTTTCAGAATAGGTGTAGATTTATAGAAAAATTATGATTATACAACAGAGAGCACTCAGGCTTTTGAGGAGTTAGGTGCTCAGTGAGAGGGCAGTCATAGAAGATCTGAGACTGCTTTCCACCATACATCAATTGACATTCAGCCACTCAAGGTCACTCATCATTTACAAGCTGTTGCTTTTCCTGCCTGGGGCACCAAAGAGGCAGCTTGGATATTTTGCCTAGAATGAGAAGCAGGACACAGAACAGAGAGCTCCATTTCTAACCCTATATCTCAAAGGATGACTTTATTTGCAAGGAAGTTCAATCCTAAGAGTGCTCTGCAAAACAGTCAAAGTGATGGTGAAAAGCAACTGGGAGATTGATTCATTGCTAAATAGTAGGTTCACAGTACACTGGAGAGGACAGTGTCAGCAGAAAGAGCACTACTGGTTCAAACAAATATAAACACTGACCTTGGCAACTATCTCTTTAAAGCAGCAGTCCCCAAAAATTGTTTTGTGGAAGACAGTTTTTCCATGGACACTGGGGGATTGTTTTGGCATGAAACTGTTCCACCACAGATCATCAGGCATTAGTTAGATTTCAAAAGGAGTGTACAACCTAGATCTCTTGTATGCACAGTTCACAACAGGGTCCACACTGTTAATGTGAATCTAACGCTGCTGCTGATCTGATAGGAGGTGGAACTTAGGCAGTAATTCTTGCTCACCTGCCTCTCACCTTCTGCTACGTGGCCCACTTCTTAACCTGCCACAGATTGGTACTAGTCTGTGGCCCAGGGGTTGGGGAGCCCTGCTGCTTTAAAGGACTCTAAATATGATTAGACTAGCCTGTAAAAGCCATGCCCCATAGCATCACTGAAAACAATGGCATTACTGGACAGAATTGGTCATCAATTAGAACATAATAACTGTGTATGATTAGAGAAAGAGACCCTTAATGAGGGCTTTACCATAATCACTGTCATCCCACTGTAACTCTTGGCATACCCAAATTTGCCCCTCAAGAGGAGCAGCTTCAGAGGCTTCACACTACAGGGGTTGGGGAGGAGGGTTAGACTTCTCTCAAGTATTCCGGACCATCACTAAACAAGCAAGCATGCAAGCAAACATCAGTAATAAGCTGTGGAAGGTTGGGGAAGTACCTAGGGCTGCTACAATACTTTTTTTTTTTGAGACAGAGTTTCGCTCTTGTTACCCAGGCTGGAGTGCAATGGCGCGATCTGGGCTCACCGCAACCTCCGCCTCCTGGGTTCAGGCAATCCTCCTGCCTCAGCCTCCTGAGTAGCTGGGATTACAGGCACACGCCACCATGCCCAGCTAATTTTTTGTACAATACTTTAACTTAGATTTCCAATTACTGCAAACAAGATTATTGAGGATTGCAAAGCAGAAACAAAAACAGGTAACTATGGCCAATACACCAGAAAAAAACAGTCCCCAGAAACCATGGAAGTGACAAAACGTCAAAGTTAACAGAGAATTATGGGTAGCTGTTATAAACAGGCTCAAAGAGTTTTTAAAAACCATGATTGAAGTAAAAAAGATATGGCAGTAATGTTGCTCTAAAGAGGTAATATTGGAAAAGAGAGAGGAATTCTACAAAAAAATGAAACAAATAGAAATTCTGGAGTTGAAAAGTACATATAATTAAAAGAAAAATTCACTAGGGAGGTTCAATGACAGCTTTTATCTGACATAATAAAGCTTTAGAGAAATACAAAAATCTATAGAGATTATACAATCCCAAGGACAGAAAAAGAATAAAGAAATATGAACAGAGAATCAAAATGTGGGTCACTATTAAATACACAAACTTTTCTGTAGTGGGAGTACTAGAGGGAGAGAACATAAAGAAAGGAAAAGATAAAATATTTAAATAAATGATGGCAGAGAACTTCCCAAATTGACTAAAAAGGTGTAATCTACAAATCTAGGAAGCACAACAAACACCAAGTAAGATAAGAGCAAAAAGATTCACAAATATACACATCGAAGTGAAAACGGTGTAAGAAAAAGGCAAAAAGAAAGGCTTGAGATAAACAGTCCTCCAGCACAGCGTAGCTGCTCTATGAAATTCTGATCAAATGAGTTTTAAATGTGCATCTCCAATCCCATTCCTTCTTACTGGGAAAGTCCTCCCAACCAGCGTCCTCAGCTACCCTGCCAGTGCTCTTCTACTGATAGAGTTTGAAACCTTCCTGGGTAGAGATCCCTGGAGTAGGAACAGGCTGCTGTCTTTGCTATTTGGATGACATAGCTATTCTAGCCTGCAGACTCTGGGGAGTCCAAGGCGACTGGGGACTGAGGTGGACCCCCAGCACAGAACAACTGCCGTATAAAAATGTGGCCAGACTGCTTTTGTAAAGTAGGTCCCCAATCCCATTCCTATTCACAGGGTGGGAACTTTCAACTGGCAAACACCTCCTACAGGTATATTTCAGCCATTAACAAGTCTGTCCCTTCTTGAGACAGAGCTCTCAGAGGGCGAGGCAGGCTGCTATGTTTGCTGTTTTGCATCTTTCACTGGTGATACCCCTGAATATTGGAAAATCCGGGATCACTAGGGACTGACGTGGACCCCTACACAGCAGCCCTACGGAAAAGTGGCCAGATTGTTAAGTTGGTACCCATACCTGTATACCCTCACTGGGCAGGTCCTCCAAGCATGGGCCTCCAGTCCCCCGCCACCAGAGCTACTGAGCCAGTAGCAGCTTGGCAACTCCCTGAACAGGACCTCCAGGGGCAACTGAAAGCTTCTCTGCCACTGACTCTGCAATGGAATTCTCCTTGCTACCCTCAGACTAACAAACTAGCAAAGACCCTAAATGCCGTATCCACATCTCCAACAAACTGTAGTCAAACCAAAGAGAAGAGTCTAGTCCATCTCCCACGGGTCCCACACACCACCCACTGCTTGTCACCAGACAGGGACCCCTTGGCTTGGGCTTATAGCACAGAACCTTTAACCTGGGCTGATTGCACTGAGCAATTGCTAACCAGTATCCCTTTGAAGTGGAGCCTCCAGAAGACAAGCAAAAGATCTCTTAGCCACACCACTACTAAGGTCCCTTTGCTGCCTCCAAGCTGAGTAAAGAACATAAACACTGAGATTGCCCCAGAGCTGTAGTAGCCACCCCAGGAGTGCCAAGCTATGATCTATCACCAGCACTCAAGGAGGAGAGGAACCCACAGTTTCAGAATATTGAGAGGGAACACAGCTCCAACTGTGAGGAAACACAGGGAAGGCATACAACCAAGTGAGAGTCTACAAACTGATGAATAAGCCTAAGAGCCACCTACTGGATCACACCCCAGAGCTTCAATATCAAAAATACCTTGCTAGCATACCCCTCTCTGAAACCATAGACGAGAAGTCAGCATCAAATAAAGACCCTGCAGAACGCCTTGATCCTATGTGTACACCCAGAAAAGAAGTCTATTGTCTGTACTCAGTCTTCACTGCAGGCAAAGGAATACCCACATGCAGAGATGAAAAAGAATCAACACAAGAACTCCAGTAACTCAGAGTGTCTTATATCCTCCAAAAGAGTGCACCAGTTCTCCAACAAGTTTTTAACCAGACTGAACTGGCTGAAATAATAGAAACTGAATTTAGGATATACATTGGAATGGAGATTATCAAGATTCAGAAGGATGACAAAACCCAAGGAAAGGAAACTAAGAATCACAATAAAGCAATACAGGAGATGAAAGGTGAAATAGTCAGTATAAAAGAGAAACTAACATACCTGACAGAAGTGAATAATATAATATTTCACAATGCAGTTACAATTATTGATGGCAGGATAAACTAAGTTGAGGTGAGAATCTCTGAACTTGAAGACTGGCTTTCTGAAATAAGACAGTCAGACAAAAAAAGAAAAAAGAAAAAAAAATGAACAAAACCTCTGAGAAATACAGAATTATGTAAAGAGGCCAAATCTACAAATCATTGGCATCCCTTAAAGGGAGAGGGGAAAATCATATCACTTGGCAAATATATTTTAGGATATTGTTCCTGAAAATTACCCAACCTTGCTAGAGATGTCAAAAGTGAAATTCAAGAAATGCAGAGAACTCTTGCAAGATTTTACACAAGAAGATCATCCCCAAGAGACATAATAATCAGATTTTCCAAGGTTAAAAGAAAGAATGTTAAAGGCAGCTAGAGAGAAAGGGCAGGTCACCTACAAAGGGAATTCCATCAGGCTAACAGCAGACTACTAAGCGGAAACCCTATAAGCTAGAAGAGACTGGGGGCCTATACTGAATATCTTTAAAAATTTAATCAAGAATTTTATATACAGCCAAATTAAGCTTCCTAAGCAAAGGAGAAATAAGATCCTTTTCATTACCATCAGACCTGCTTTATAAGATATCTTGAAAGAAACACTAACTATTAAAAGGAAAGACTGGTACTAGCTAATACAAAAACAAACACACAGACCAGTGTCTCTATAAAGCAACCATACAAACAAACCAACATAAGAACCAGATAACACAATGACTGGATGGAATCCACACATATCAATACTAATCTTGAATGTAAACAGGCTAAATGCTCCACTTAAAAGACACAGAGTAGCAAGCTGGATTAAAAAGCTAGATCTAATGGCATGTTGTCTTCAAGAGATTCATCTCACATTTAATGATACTCACAGTCTCCGAATAAAGTTATGGAGGAAAATCTACCAAGCAAATAGAAAACAGAAAAACATCAGGGGTTGAAATGCTAATTTTGGACAAAACAGACTTCAAAAATAAAAAAAAAAAGATCAAAAAAGACAAAGAAGGGCATTACATAATGGTAAAAGGTTCAATTCAACAAGGAGACCTAACTATCCTAAATATATATGCACCCATTGCAGAAGCAGCTGGATTTGTTAAGCAAGTTCTTAGAGACCTACAAAGAGACATAGACTACCACACAATAATAGTGGGAGACTTCAACATTTCATTGACAGTATTAGACCGTCCAGGCAGAAAATTAACAAACATACTCGGTACTTGAATTAACACTGGACAAAATGGGGTCTGATAGACCTATACAGCACTCTCCACCCAAAACAACAGAATATATATTTTCTCATTGCTACATGGCACATATTCTAAAATCAGCCTCATTGGGCATAACTGGATATAAAACAATCATCAGCAAATACAAAAGAACCAAAATACCACCAAACACACTCTTGGACTACAGTGCAATAAAAATAAGAAGTCAAGACTAAGAAAATTGCCCAAAAGCATGCCACTATGTGGAAACTAAACAACATGCTCCTGAATGACTTTTGGATAAATAATGAAATTAAGGCAGAAATTAAGAAGTTCTTTAAAACTAATGTGAACAGAGATACAGTATACCAGAATCTCTGGGACATAGCTAGGGCAATGTAAAGGGAGAAATTCATAATACCAAATGCCCAAATCAAACAATTAGATCTCAATAACCTAACATCACAACTAAAAGAATAAGAGAAGCAAGAGCAAATCAACCCAAAAGCTGGCAAAAGGTAAGAAATAACCAAAATCAGGGCTGAACCAGAGGAAATCAAGACACACACAAAACATTCAGAAGATTAATAAATCCAGGAGTTAGACTTAAAAAAAATAGGTTGCTAGCTACATGAATGAAGAAAATAGGAAAGATGCAAATAAATACAATTAGAAATTACAAAGTGAATGTTACCACTGAACCCACAGAAACAAAAATTAAAGTCAGAAACGACTATGAACACCACAATGCCCACAAACCATTAAACCTAGAAGAGATAGATAAATTCCTGAACACATCCACTCTCCCAAGTTTGAGCCAGGAAGAAATGGACTCCCTGTACAGACCAATAATGAGCTCCAAAATGGAATCAGTAATAAATAGCCTCCCAACCAAAAAAGGCCCTCAAACCTGATGGATTCACAAATGACTTCTAACAGATGTATAAAGAAGACCTGGTTCCATTCCTCCAGAAACTATTTTGAAAAATAGAGAAAGGACTCCTCCCTAACTCATTTTATGAGGCCAGTATCATCCTGATGCCAAAATCTGGCAGAGACACAATAATAAAAGAAATCTTCAGGCTAATAATATCCTTGATGAAGATTGCTGCAAAAATCCTCAACCAAATACTTGCAAACTGAATACAGCAGCACTTCAAAAAGCTGATCCACCCTATCAAGTAGGCTTCATCCCTGGGATGTAAGGTTGTTTTAACTAACACAAATCAATGAATGTGATTCATCAATCACATAAATAGAACTCAAGACAAATTCAGATGATTATCTCACTGATGCAGAAAAGGCTTTCAATAAAATTCAATACCTCTTCATGATAAAAACTCTCAGTAAACTAGGTGCTGAAAGAACATACCTCAAAATAATAAGAGTCATCTGTGACAACACCCCAGCCAACATTATACTGAATGTGCAAAAATTGGAAGCATTCCCCTTGAAAACCAGCACAAGACAAAGATGCCCTCTTTTCACCACTCCTAACATAATATTAGAAGTCCTAGCCAAAGCAATCAGGCAAGAGAAAGAAATAAAGGACATCCAAATAGGAAGATGAAGTCAAACTACCTCTGTTTTCAGATGTCATAATTCCATGTTTTAAAAAATCTCATAGTCTCTACCCAAAAGCTCCTTCAGCAAAGTTTCAGGATATAACATCAATGTAGAAAAATCACTAGAATTCTTACACACCAACGATAGCCAAGCCGAGAGCCAAATCAGAAAGGCAATCCCATTCACAAGTGCCACAAAAAGAAAAAAAATACCTAGGAATACAGCTAACCACGGAGGTGAAAGATATCCACAATGAGAATTACAAAACACTGCTCAAAGAAGTCAGAGAAGACAAAAACAAATAAAAAAATATTGCATGCTCCTGGATAGGAAGATTCACCATCATTAAAATGGCCATACTGCTCAAAGCAATTAAGATTCAATGCTATTCCTACCAAACTAACAATGACATTCTATACATAACAGCAAAAACTATTTTAATACTTATATGGAACCAAAAAGCGTCTGAATAGCCAAAGCAGTCCTAAGCAAAAAGAATAAAGCCAGAGGCATCACACAACCTGACTTCAAACTATACTATAGTTTAGTATAGTTTGACTTCAGTAACCAAAACAGCATGGTACTGTTACAGAAACAGGCAGACAGACCAATAGAACAGATTAGAGAGCCCAGAAATAAGGGCACATACCTACAACCATCTGATCTTGAACAAAGCTGACAAAAACAAACAATGGAGAAAATACTCCATATTTAATAAATGGTGCTGGGATAACTGGCTAGCAATATGCAAAATACTGAGTTGGACTTCTTCCTTGCAACATATATAAAAATCAACACACGGTGCATAAATACTTAAATGTAAAATACAAAATTACAAAAATTCTGGAAGACAACCTAAGCAATATTATCCTGGATATAGGTATGGACCAAGATTTTATGATAAAGACACCAAAGCAATTGCAACAAAAGCAGTAATTGACAAATGGGATCTAGTTAAACATACGCATTTCTGCACAGCAAAAGAAACTATCAACAGATTAATCAGACAACCTAAAGAATGGAAGAAAATATTTGCAAACTATGCATCTGACCAAAGGTCTAATATTCAGCATCAATAAGGAACTTAAACAAATTGAAAAGGAAAAACAAACAACCCCATTAAAAAGTACAGCATACAAAAGACAGGAACACTCTTTAAAATAAGACATATATGCAGCCAACATGTGTAAGAAAAAAAAAACTCAGTATTACTTATTACTAGAGAAATGCAAATCAAAACCATAATGAGATCCATCTCACACCATTAAAAATTCCTATTAATAAATGTCAAAAAATAACAGATTCTGGCGAGGTTGCAGAGAAAAGGAACACTTATACACTGTGGTTGGGAGTGTAAATTAGTTTAGCCATGGAAAGCAGTATGGCAATACCTCAAACAGCTAAAAGCAGAACTATCATTTGACTCAGCAATCCCATTACTGCATATATACCTAAAGGAATATAAGTCATTCTACTATAAAGACACAGGCACATGAATGTTCATTGCAGCACTATTCACCATAGCAAAGACAACCTAAGTGCCCATCAATGACAGACGGGATAAAGAAACTGTGGAATATAAAAACCATGAAATATTATTTGGCCATAAAAAAGAATGATATCATGTCATATGCAGGACATGGATGGAGGTGGAGGCTATTTACCTTAGCAAACTAACCCAGGAACAGAAAACAAAATACCACATGTTCACACTTGTAAGTGGGAGCTAAATGATGAGAACTTATTAACATAAAGAAGGAAACAACAGACACTGAAATTGACTTGAGGTAGGAGGGTGAGAGTGGGAAGAACAGTAGAAAAGATAATTATTAAGTACTGGGCTCAATACCTGGGTGATGAAGTAATTAGTACAACAAACCCCATGCACAAATTTACCTTTATAACAAACCTTCACATGTACCCTTGAAACTAAAAGTTAAAAAAAAAATTGTGTTTGTAACATTTATAGCTACAATATATACAGCAACAGCAGCACAAAAAAGGGAAGGTGAGTTCCATGGGAGTAGTTTTCTAAGTCTTACTGGAATTAAGTCAGTATAAATCTGAAGCTGTTTTGACAAATTAGAATAAAAGTGGTAGGCATTAGGGCAAGCACTGAAAATAACACAAAATGGTATGGAAATATCATTGGAGAAATACAATTATGACATTAAAAATATTGACTTAATTCTAAATTATACACTAAAGAAGGAATAAAAGGGGAAATATGATACACATAGGGAAAAATGGCAAATATAAAGCCAACTATTTCAATAATAACATAAAATGAGAATGAATTAAGCAGTCCAACTAAGACTGAGATTAAATTAAAAATATTTATTATACTTTAAGTTCTGGGGTACATGTGCAAATCGTGCAGTTTTGTTATATAGGTATAACATGCCATGGTGGTGGTTTGCTGCATTCCTTGCCCCGTCATCTACATTAGGTATTTCTTCTAATGCTGTTCCTCCCCAATCTTCCCACCCCCTGATATTCCTCCCCTAGCCCCCCAACCCCCAGGCCCTGGTGTATGATGTCCCCCTCCCTGTGTCCATGTGTTCTCATTGTTCAACACCCACTTATGAGTGAGAACATCAAGTGTTTGCTTTTCTGTTCTTCTGTCAGTTTGCTGAGAATGATGGTTTCCAGATTCATCCATGTCCCTGCAAAGGACATGAACTCATCTTTTTAATGGCTGCATAGTATTCCATGGTGTATACGTGCCACATTTTCTTTATCCAGTCTATCATTGATGGGTATTTGGGTTGGTTCCAAGTCTTTGCTTTTGTGAACAATGCCACAATAAACATGCATGTGCTTATGTCTTTATAATAGAATGATTTATAAGCCTTTGGGTATATCCCCAGTAATTGGATTTCTGGGTCAAATGGTATTTCTATTTCTAGATCCTTAAAGAATCACCACACTGTCTTCCATAATGGTTGAATTAATTTACACTCCCACCAACAGTGTAAAAGAGCTCCTATTTCTTCACACCCTCTCCACCATCTGTTGTCTCTCGATTTTTTGATGATTGCCATTCTGACAATCATCAAAAAGGTGGTATCTCAATGTGATTTTGATTTGCATTTCTCTAATGACAACTGATGATGAGCTTTTTTCCCTATGTTTGTTGGCTGCATAAATGTCTTCTTTTGAAAAGTATCTGTTCATATCCTTTCCCCACTTTTTGACGGGGTTGTTTTTTCTTGTAAATTTGTTTAAGTTCTCTGTAGATTCTGGATATTAGCCCATTGTCAGATGGACAGATAGCAAAATTTTTTCCCATTCTGTTGGTTGCTGGTTCATTCTATTGATATTTTTGTTTGTTTGCTTTTTTTTTTTTTTTTTCCCTCTCCTCTGTAGAAGCTCTTAATTTAATTAGATCTCACTTGTCTATTTTGGCTTTTGTTGCCATTGCTTTTAGTGTTTTAGTCATGGTCCTTGCCCATGCCTATGTCCTGAATGGTATTGCCTGGGTTTTCTTCTAGGGTTTTTTATGGTGTTAGTTCTCATGTTTAAATATTTAATCCACCTAGAGTTAATTTTTGTATGAGATGTAAGGAAGGGATCCAGTTTCAGCTTTTGGCATATGGCTAGCCAGTTTTCCCAACACCATTTATTAAACAGGGAATCCTTTCCCTATTGCTTGTTTTTGTCAGGTTTGTCAAAGGACAGATGGTTATAGTTGTGTGGCATTCTTTCTGAGGCCTCTGTTCTGTTCCATTGGTCTATATCTGTTTTGGTACCAGTACCATGCTGTTTTATTTACAGTAGCCTAGCAATATACTTTGAAGTCAAGTAGTGTGTTGCCTCCAGCTTTATTTTATTTCAATTTTTGCTTAGGGTTGTCCAATGTGGGCTCTTTTTTGGTTCCATATGAAGTTTAAGGTGTTTTTTTC
Source organism: Sapajus apella (assembly GCF_009761245.1). Lineage (NCBI taxonomy): Eukaryota > Metazoa > Chordata > Mammalia > Primates > Cebidae > Sapajus > Sapajus apella. The sequence goes on from NW_022436953.1 coordinate 11,426,837, forward strand.
CCCAATTCTATGAAGAGAATCATTGGTAGCTTGATGGGGATAGCACTGAATCTATAACTTACTTTGGGCAGTATGGCTATTTTCATGACATTGATTCTTTCTAAACATGAGCATGGAATATTTTTCAACTTGTTGTGTCCTCTCTTATTTCCTTGAGCAATGGTTTGTAGTTCTCTTTGAAGAGGTCCTTCACCTCCCTTGTTAGTTGCTTTCCTAGATATTTTATTCTCTTTGTAGCAATCGTGAATGGAAGTTCACCCAGGATTTAGCTCTCTGTTTGTCTGTTATTGGTGTATAGGAATGCTTGTGATTTTTGCACATTCATTTCATATCCTGAGACTTTGCTAAAGTTGCTTATTAGCTTAAGGAGATTTTGGGCTGAAACGATGGGGTTTTCTAAATATACAATCATGTTATCTGCAAACAGGAACAATTTGATGTCCTCTCTTCCTATCTGAATAACCTTTATTTCTTTCTCTTCTCTGATGGCCCTAGCCAAAAATTCCAATACTATGTTGAATAGGAGTGCTGAGAGAGGACATCCTTGCCTTGTGCCAGTTTTCAAAGTGAATGCTTCCAGTTTTTGCCCATTCAGTACACTGGCTGTGGGTTTGTCATAAATAGCTTTTGTAATTTTGAGATACAATCCATCAATACCTAGTTTCTTGAGAGTTTTTTTGTTTTTTTTTTTTTTTTAGCATAAAGGGCTTTTGAATTTTGTCAAAGGCCTTTTCTTTTTTTTTTAAAATATTGTTGGTTTTTTTTTTTTTTTTTTTTTTTGTCTTTGGTTCTGTTCATGTGATGGATTATGTTTATAGATTTATGAATGTTGAACCAGCCTTGCATCCCAGGGATGAAGCTGACTTGATCATGATGGATAAGCTTTTTGATGTGCTGTTGGATTTAGTTGCCAGAATTTTATTGGAGAATTCTGCATCAATGTTCATCATGGATATTGGCCTGAAATCTTCTTTTTCAGTTGTTTCTCTGCCAGGTTTTGGTATCAGCATGATGTTGGTCTCATAAAATGAGTTGGAAGGATTCCCTCTTTTTATATTGTTTGGAATAGTTTTGAAAGGAAGGGTAGCAGCTCCTCTTTGTACCTCTGGTAGACTTTGGCTGTGAACCCATCTGGCCCTAGACTTATTTTGATTTGTAGGTTATTAGTTGCTGCCTCAACCTCAGACCTTGTTATTGGTCTATTCAGGAATTCAATTTCTTCCTGGTTTAATTTTGGGAGGGTGTAAGTGTCCAGGAATTTATACATTTCTTCTAGATTTACTGGTTTATTTACATAGAGGTGTTTGTACTAATCTCTGAAGGTAGTTTGTATTTCTGTGGGATTGGTGATGATGCCCCCTTTATCATTTGTATTGTATCTATTTGATTCTTCTCTCTTTTCTTTTTTATTTGTCTGGCTAACAGTCTATCTATTTTGTTGACCTCTTCAAAAAACTAGCTCTTGGATTTATTGTTTTTTCAAAGGGACTTTGTATCTCGATCTCCTTCAGTTTTGCTGTGATCTGAGTTATTTCTTGCTTTCTGCTACCTTTTGAATTTGTTTGATCTTCTTCCTCTAGTTCTGTTAATTGTGACATTAAGTTGTTGATGTTAGATCTTTTCCTCACTTCTCTGGTAGACATTTCGTGCTATAAATTTCCCTCTAGACACTGCTTTAAAAATGCCCCAGAGATTCTGGTACATTGTGTCTTCATTCTCATTGGTTTCAAAGAACATCTTTATTTCTGACTTCATTTCATTATTTATCTAGTAGTCATTCAGGAACAGGTTGTTTAGTTTCCATGTATCTATGCAGTTTTGAGATTCTTAATCCTGAGTTCTCATTTCTTTGCATTGTGGTCTGAGAGACTGTTAAGGTTTCTGTTCTTCTGCATTTGCTGAGGAGTAATTTACTTCCAATTAAGTGGTCAATTTTAGAATTAGTGTGATGTGGTGCTGAGAGGAATGTATATTCTGTGGTTTTAGGATGCAGAGTTCTGTAGATGTCTATTAGGTTCTCTTGGTCCAGATCTGAGTTCTAGTTCTGGATATTCTTGTTAATTTTCTGTCTCATTGATCTGTCTAGTATTGACAGTGAGGTGTTAAAGTCTCCCATTATTATTGTGCGGGAGTCTAAGTCTCTTTATAGGTCGTTAAGAACTTGCTTTATGTATCAGGTGCTCCTGCATTGGGTGTATATCTCTTTAGGATAGTTAGCTCTTCTTGTTTCATTAATCCCTTTATCATTATGTAATGCCCTTATTTGTCTCTTTTGATCTTTGTTGGTTTAAAGTCTGTTTTATCAGAGACTAGGATTGCAAACTCTTTTTTTTTTTGCTCTCCGTTTACTTGGTAAATCTTCCTCCATTCCTTTATTTTCAGCCTATGTGGGTCTTTGCACATGATATAGGTTTCCTGAAAACAGCACACCAATGGATCTTGACTTTTTATCCAACTTACCGGTCTGTGTCTTTTGATTGGGCATTTAGCCCATTTACATTTAAGGTTAATATTGTTATGTGTGAATTTGATCCTACAACTTTGATGCTAGCTGGTTGTTTTGTCCGTTAGTTGATGCAGTTTCTTCATTGTGTCTATTGTCTTTACAATTTGATATGCTTTTGCAGTGGCTGGTACTGGTTGTTCCTTTCCATGTTTAGTGCTACCTTCAGAAGCTCTTGTAGGGCAGGCCTGTTGGTGATGAAATCTCTCAGCAGTTGCTTGTCCATAAAGGATGTAATTTCTCCTTTACTTATGAAGCTTAGTTTTGGGGATATGAAACTCTGGGTTAAAAATTTTTTTCTTTTAGGATGTTGAATACTGGCCACCACTCTCTTCTGGCTTGTAGGGCTTCTGCCAAGAGATCTGCTGTGAGTCTAATGGGCTTCACTTTGGGGGTAACCCGACCTTTCTCTGTGGCTGCCCTTAGCATTTTTTCCTTCATTTCAACCCTGGCGAATCTGAGGATTATGTGCCTTGGGGTTGCTCTTCTTGAGGAATACCTTTATGGTGTTCTCTGTATTTCCTGGATTTGAATGTTGGCCTGACTTGCTAGGTTGGGGAAGTTCTCCTGCATAATAACCTGAAGAGTGTTTTCCAACTTGGTGTCATTCTCCCTGTCACTTTCAGATACACTGATCAAACATAGATTTGATCTTTTCACATAATCCCATATTTTTTGAAGGCTTTGTTCATTTCTTTTCACTCTTTTTTCTCTAATCTTGCCTTCTTACTTTATTTCATTGAGTTGATCTTCAATCTCTGATATCCTTTCTTCTGCTTGATCAATTCAGCTATTGAAACTTGTGTATCTTCACAAAGTTCTCATGCTATGTTGTTCAGCTCCATCAAGTCATTTATGTTCTTCTCTATGCTGGTTATTCTAGTTAGTATTTTGTTTCACCTTTTTTCAAGGTTCTTAGTTTCCTTGCATTGGGTTAGAACATGCTGTTTTAGCCTGGAGAAGTTTGTTATTACCCACCTTCTGAAGTCTGCTTCTGTCAATCCATCAAACTCATTCTCCATCCAGTTTTGTTCCCTTGCTGGTGAAGGGTTGTGATCCCTTGGAGGAGATGCAGCATTCTGGATTTTGGCGATTTCAGCCTTTCTTCACTGGTTCCTTCCCATCTTTGTGGATTAATCTACCTTTGGTCTTTGAAGTTGGTGACTTTTGGATGGGGTTTCTGAGTGGACATCCTTTCTGTTGATGTTGAAACTATTTCTTTCTGTTTGTCAGTTTTCCTTCTGACAGTCAGGCCTCTCTGTTGCAGATCTGCTGGAGTTTTCTGGAGGTCCACTTCAGACCCTGCTTGCCTGGGAATCATCTGTAGGGGCTGCAGAACAGCAAATATTACTTCCTGTTCCTTCCTCTGGTTGCTTTGTCCCAAAAGGGTACCTATCAGTTGTCAGCCAGAGCTCTCCTATATGACATGTCTCCCAGTTAGGATACACAGGAGGTCAGGGAGCCACCTGAGGAGGCAGACTGTCCCTTAACAGAGCTCAAGCAGTGTGCTGGGAGATCTGCTGCTCCCTTCAGGGCTGCCAGGCAGGGACATTTAAGTCTGCTGAAGTGGAACCCTTAACCACCCCTTTTCCCAGATGCTGTGTCCCAGGAAGGCAGGGGCTTTGTATGTCCCTGATGGGCTGCTCTCTTCTTTTTCAGAGGTTCCCTGTCCAGCAAGTAGTGAATCTACTTGGCAGTCTACCTGTAGAGGCCTTGCTAAGCTGCCATGCTGGGTTCTGCCCAGTTGCTGTGTAAACTTCCCAGTGGCTTTGTTTACCCAGGCAATGTTGAAATCACCTATTGTAGCCTCACCAATGGTGGGTTCCCCTCCCCCTGCCAAGCTCAAACATCCCAGGTCAAGCTCAGACTGCTGTGCTGGCTGTGAGAATTTCAAGCCAGTGGATCATAGGTTGCTGGTTTTCATGGGGGTGGGACCTGCTGAGCCAGCTCACTTGACTCCCTGGCTTCAGCCCCCTTTGTCAGGGAGGAGTGGTTCTGTCTTTCTGTCATTCCAGGTGCCACTTAACTAAAACAGCTGCCCAGTTTTGTGCTGGAAACAGCATTGTAGGTGTTGGAGGGAATCTCCTGGTTTGCAGGTTATGTAGACCATGGGAAAAGCACAGTATCTGAGCCAGAGTGCTGGAGTGTCCACAAAAGTCCCTAATGGCTTCCCTTGGCTAGGAGAGAGAGTTCTCCAGTCCCTTATATCTCCCAGCTGAGATGATGCCCCACCCTGGTTTGGCTTGCCCAACTTGGGCTATTCCCACTGTCTAACCAGTATCAATGAGATGAATCTGGTGCCTCAGTTGGAAATGGGGAGATCACTTGTCTTCTGGTGCACTGTTGCTGGGAACTGCAAATTGGAGCTGTTCCTATTTGGCCATCTTGGCCGAGATTAAATTTAAAAAAAGATCCAAGCTATATGATGGCTATAAGAAATGTACTTTATATTTAAATATAGAAATAGATTCAAAGTAAAATGATTTAAAAAGGTATATTAATAGCCACCACAACAAAGCTGGAGTTAGCATGTGAAATATTAGACTAAATAGACTATAAAACAAAAAATACATATTAATAGAGATAAAGAAGAACTCTTTATAATGGTAAAAGGGCCAATCCATGAGGAAGGTTAAACAGTTACAACCATATATGCATCTGATAAGAGATCATCAAAATACGTGAAGCAAAAATGGACAGAAATGAAGAGAAAAATAGATAATGTGACAATAATAGTCAGAAACTTCAATAGCACATTTCTAGTAGTGAATAGAACAGTTAGGCAGATTATCCAATAGGAAATAAAAGACTTAATACTATGAACCCACTAGCTCTAACAGACAACTATAGAACACTCCACTCAACCACATCAGAATATGCATTTTTCTTGAGTGTACAAGAAAATTGAGCATTCTCAGTTTAGACCTTTCTAGTCCATAAAACAAACCTCAAAAAATTGTCAAGTATAGAAATAATACAGAGTATGTTCTTCAACAAATTTGAAATGAATAACAAAAATTTGTGAAGCTTTCAAATACATACATGTTACACAGCATGCTTCTAAATAAGCAATGAGTCTAAAACAAAACCACAAGTTTTAGATGAATGAAAATGAAAATACATTTTAAAATGTGTGGGATTCAGCTAAGGCAGTGCTTAGAGAAAAATATATAATTTTAAATATCCATGTTGAGAAGAAATTTTTCAAATCAATAACTTTTCACCTTAAGATTCCAGAAAAAGAAGGGCAAACTATCTAAAGCAAACAAAAGAAGAAAATAATGAAATATACAAGGAATAGAAAAAAATAAGTAGAATGAATTAGGGTGTGATTTATGGCTCAGTCTGTCTTGTGGTCTATCTTGGTGGATGTTCCATATGAGCTTGAGAAGAATGTGTATTCTGCTATTGTTGGATGGAATATTCTATAATTATCCATTAGATAAAATGGATGAATTTTGTTGTGTAGATTAACTATGTTCTTATCTATTTTTTGCCTGTTTAATGTATTAAATACTGATAAACCATAGGCAGTTCTTAGAGAATATTTATAGATATAAATGCCTATATTAGAAAATATGAAATCTCTGAAACCATTAGGCTTAGATTCTACCTTAAAAACAAGAAATTGAAGAGTAACTAAACAAAAATTAAGAAATAGTAAGAAAATAGTAAAGATTTGACACTAACAAATAGAAATAAGAAAAATAGAGAAAACAAATGAAACACCAAAACCAACAGCTTATGAACTCTTTGATTGACTGACCAAAGAAATAGAAAACACAAAAAGTCAACACTAGAAACAAAAGGGAGGATGTTATATTATCAACCCCAAAGAAACTAAAATAATTATATTAGGAAAACATTTATGCCAACAAATTAGATAGGCAATTTAGATGAAATGGAAAAAATTCCTGGAAAGACATAATAAAAATGACTCCCGAAGACATAAAATAATCTTAAATACTTGTAACAAGTGAAATAACTGATTGAGCATTCTTAACCAATATTACAAAAAATTGGCCCAGATGATTCCACTGGTGAATTTTCAATAACTTAAATAATAAATAATAACAGTACTTTACATTTTCAAAAATAGGAAAGAAGAAATGATTTTACAACTATTTCTGCAAATAATACACTAACATAAAAACCAGACAAAATGGCAATAAAGCAAAAAAAAACTAATATAGATATATAATCCTTATCAAAATATTAACAAATATAATTTGACAACATATAAAAATGACTTGACAGCAGGACAAAAATAGAAAAAAAACACATATATATATTTTGAGATGGCATCTTGCTCTGTTGCCCAGGCTCAGTGCAGTGGCATGATCTCATTTCACTGCAACTTCTGCCTCCAGGCTTCAAGTGATTTTCCTGCCTCAGACTCCCAAGTAGCTAGGATCACAGGCGCCTGCCACTGTGCTCAGCTAATTTTTGTATTTTTAGTAGAGATGTGGTTTCACCATCTTGGCCAGGCTGGTCTCGAACTGTTGACCTAATGATTCATCTGCCTCAGCCTCCCAACATGCTGGGATTACAGGTGTTAGCCATTGCCTCTGGCCAAAAATAGGATTTTTACCAAGACTATAAAGTTTCTGCACCATTCAACAATAAATTCCTTACACCTTATACAAAAATTAACTCAAGATGCATTATAGACTTCAATGTAAGACCTGAAACCATAAAAACCCTAGAAGAAAACCTAGACATTACCATTCAGAACATAGGCATGGGCAAAGTCTTTATGACTAAAACATCAAAAGCAATGGCAACAAAAGCCAAAATTGACAAATAGGATCTAATTACACTAAAGATCATCTGCACAGCAAAAGAAACTGTCATTAGAGCGAACAGGCAACCTACAGAATGGGAGAAAAATTTTGCAATCTATCCAACTGACAAAGATCTAATATCCGGAAGCTACGAAGAACTTAAACAAATTTAAAAGTAAAAAAACAAATAATCCCATCAAAAGTGGATGAAGGATATGAACAGACACTTCTCAAAAGAAGATACTTATGTGGCCAACAAACAAATGAAAAAAACTCATCATCACTGGTTATTAGAGAAATGCAAATCAAAACCCGAGATACCATCGCATGCCAGTTAGAATGGTGATCATTAAAAAGTCAGGAAACAACAGATGCTGGAGAGGATGTGGAGAGATAGGAACACTTTTACAATGTTGGCAAAAGTGTAAATTAGTTCAACAGCTGTGGAAGACAGTGGCACTTCTTCAAGGATCTAGAACCAGAAATACAATTTGACCCAGCAATCCCATTACTGGGTACCCAAAGCTTATAAATCATTTGACTCTAATGACACATACACACCTATGTTTACTGCAGCACTCTTCACAATGGCAAAAAGTTGGAAGCAACCCAAATGTCCATCAATGATAAACTAGACAAAGAAAATGTGGCACTATACAGCATGGAATACTAAGCAGCCATAAAAAAAGGATGAGTTCATGTCCTTTGCAAGGAGCATGGATCAAGCTAGAAACCATCCTTCTCAGCAAACTAACTCAAGAACAGAAAACCAAACAGCACATGTTCTCACTCATAAGTGGGAGTTGAACAATGAGAACACATGGACACAGGGAGGGGAATATCACACACCAGGGCCTGTCAGGAGGTGAGAGGCTAGGGGAGGGATAGCATTAGGAGAAATACTGAATGTATATGACGGGTTGATGGGCACAGCAAACCACCACATGGCATGTGTATACCTATGTAACAAACCTGCCCATTCTGCACATATACCCAGAACTTAAAGTATAATAAAAAATACATAAAATAATGTAACACATAATAGTAAGAAAAGCTTTAGAAAAAAGCAACATTATGTCAATAGGTACAGGAAAAATATTTTACAAGTTCTAAATCATTTCATCATATAAATGTTGCAAGTATTTTTTCCCCTGAAATTCAAATACCACATACTCTATACATGGTAGCTAAATTATGAAAATATATAGACACACAGAGGGGAACAATGCACACTGGGGCCTTTCAGAGGGTAGAAGATGGGAGGAAGGAGAGGATCAGGAAAAACAATTAATTGGTAATAGGCTTAATACCTGGCTGATGAAATAATCTGTACAACAAACTCTCATCACACAAGTTTACCTATGTAACAAACCTGCACCTTTGCCCCTGAACTTAAAAGTTTAAAAAAGTAGGAAGGAAAAGAATGTTTTTCCTCCTAATAAAGGACATGCACAAAATACTAAGAGTCAGCATTGTGCTTAGTGGTGATATACTGAATGCTTTCTCTCCAAGATCAGAAACAAAGCAGGAATGTCTACTCTCATCACTTCTATTAAACATTATGTTGGAGGTTCTAGCCAGTGCAATCAAGAAGTAAAATCAATGCCTCCAAATAAATTACATTTTTATTAAGACAAGAAAAATCCTATAACAATATTTGAAATAAGAAAATATACTAAAATCACACTATATAAAAGAAAAATAAAGATATATTGGACTTCATCATTTTTTTAATTGCACTTCAGAAGACACTATTGAAAACATGAAAAGCTAAGGCAAAGATGAGGAGAAAATGTTTGAAATCACATGTCTGATAATAAGAAATAACCTAGAATACATAAAGAAACTTCATTACTCAATAATAAGACAACCAAATTAAAAAACAGATGTGATCTGAATATATATGTTTCACTAAAACAGCTATGCACAAAAATAATAAGCACATAGAAACATGGTCAACACCATTCAACACTAATCATTAAGGAATTAAATATTAAAGCCACAATGAGAAAAACTATTACAAACACATCAGACTCACTATAATTCAAAAAGAAAGGCAGGCAATGCTAAGTGTTTGTTGAGAATGTGGATAAATTAAAGCTACCCATTTATACTGCTGCTGGGAAAGTAAAACTCCACAGCCATTATTAAACAAACTGTCAAGTTTTAAAAAATTAAACATGAACTTTATATACATAGTAATTATCCTCTTAGAGGTTTACTCATGAGTGGTAAAATGTACATCCACATGAAATGTGTGTACACATATCCATAGCCACATTATTCATAATAGCTTAAATACTGGAAATCATCCAAATGTTGTTACACTGGCAAATGGATAAACAAAATATGCTATATCCATGAAACACAAAAACATTTAGCTGTAAAACATAAACTATTATAAAACTCTCAATAACTTTGGAATTGAAGTTTTTCTCCAGGGAATAAAGGACATATATGAACCAACAACAGTTAACACTGTATTTAATGGTGAAAGACTGAATGCAACATGGGTAAGCATAAAAAAAAATATGCTCAGTAGAAAAAGTCAGATGAAAAGGACTACATATTGTGTGGTTCCACTTATGTGAAATGTTTAAAAAACTAATTTATGGCAGAAAGGAGGTCAGTGGTTGACCAGAGCTGGGCATCAGAGCGGAGGGTTAGGTGTTAACTCTCTGGAGCAATAGCAATGTTCAAAAACTTGAATGTGTTAGTGGTTGCACAATTCTAGAAATTTAGTAAAATAAATGTTTAATCAATGGATTTTATGGTATGCAAATTATATCTTAATATAGTTCTTAAAAATTTCCTGCTCTTTCAAAAATATTATCAAGAAAATTTAAAAGTATGATAGCCTAATACAGTCTGTGAAAAACATTCAGAATGAATAGAAATGACAAAGTACCTGTAGAGGGCATAAATGAGAAATATCTACAAATCAATAATAAAAGTACAAATAATATAATCTGAAAAATTTTCGAAAGACTTAAACAGCATGTCTACCAAGGCACAAGAAATTAAAGAAGCTCAACATCATTAGCCATTATAAAATGCAAATTAAAACTATTATGAGTTAATACTTCACTTTCACTTGAATATAAAACTTAGAAAAATGGCAAAAATTACAAAAATGAGAGACGGATAATATTAAATGCCAGTGAGGATGCACAGCAAAATGATCTATTTCATATTTTGGGTATAAGAGTACATTGTTACTGTCATTTTATATAAATGTATCAGAGTACTAGCAAAGCCAAATGTATGTATAATCTACATTCCATCAATTATACTCCTGATTATATACACAACATAAATGGGGATATGTACACTATCTTATGTTTATTAGACATGTATCCCATCAAATATATATTCAGTTTCTCCATTTATTTTCTCTAATTTTCTAGGCTTCCAAAGGTTCAAATGATAAATAGGTGGCATGGAATAAACACCTGTATCTTACAGGTTAAAAATAAATTTAGAAACAAAATAACAGGTCTAAATATTATATCCTTTTTCCCTTAGATTGATCACATTACCTCCTCATTCTTTTTACACACATTGAATCTACATAATGCTTCTCGCTTTATGTACTACTTTCTCAATTATTTCCTTTTCTAAAAAATCACTTGTGTAATAATGTTGCAAAAGAGAATAGTAAAATAATGTAATTGCCAAAGTATGAATAAATATGCATGCACATGTACATATTATACATACATTTTATATATGTGTATATATACTTCAGAGAAAGTCATACTGAGTAGAAAATTGAATGAAATACCTATCACACCTCAGTAGAGGCATTTAAAATCTTATCAGATTTTCATAATAATTATTTTATGGCAAAGTCTTAAAACAAGTTAGCATTATATTAAAATAGCCTTGAAATGACTTCACGTACCTTAGTCTTATTTCATACATTAATCTTGAAATGAACCATCCTGAACCTCTTTAGTTCTCTAACATATTAGACCAGGTTGAAAAGAACATGATTTATTGTTTGTATTTAATTCACAAACCCAACTCTGAAAGGCGAAAATGAAAGGACAAGTCAGAGAGCCCCACCTGCCCTTTGTAATTACCTTGGGATCACCAGCTAGAGGAAGAGCAGCAAGGGAGGTCAATGTCTTTCTACAAGTTTCTCTAAGGAATAGCAACAGGCTATGTCAAGGGAAGAAGCCATTCGTTATTTCCATGTATTTTAAAAGGACTTAGTCAAAGATGAATGAGATTAACTGAAACTAAATTCAATAGAATTAAGAGGTAAAATATTCAAATAGCACATATCTATGTAAGCGAATAGTGGACATTTCAAAGGCAAAGCAGCAGGAAATCGTAATTCTCTTTCTCACAGTAGGTTTTGTGTATGAAGGGGGTTCCAACTGAGTCAGAGAGAGATTTCAATGCTAAATTAAGTTTCAACATTTTATAAGTACATTAAATTTGAAGATTCTAATTTCAGATTTGAGACGGCTTTGTGACTTAAAGTAGAATTTTCTATTACCAAAAAGTTAACATGAAAGTCATGAATCTTGGGAATTTTTATTAGGATCAGAGAAAGACCTTCTCTTAAGCAAAATTTTAAAGGAATAGTGAGAGATCAAAATAAAGTGTATTTTGATTATGTCATGAGTCATACTTAATCAATGTACTAGTCTCACACATGTTGTGTCTTAAGCAATTTGCTTCAAATTCAGTATGTCTAATGAGCCAGAGCTGAGCTATCAGCAAGTATATGCATTGACAAACGCCAAAATTTCCAGGCAACATAAGCTGTGAGTTTAATTTTTAAAGCCACTTGTAATGATATGGAGTAATCTTGCAATGGCAATTCAGCCTCACGAATAAGATTTTCACCCTTTCATTAGAGTTCTTTCTTGGGAGTTCTGATTCTGCCACACAGTAGTTGCGTTATATGGAACATACAATACATTCCATATGCCTGTAAAATGAATGGCTGGTCTGGGTGATTCTTGATATCAATAGAATGTCAGTCTGTAGAATGATCAAAGGATATTGACAGCTAACCAGATTGTACATTCCTGTTTCTGCCCACTTACTTATAGTGACTTTTAGCAAGTAGTTTCTCTAAACCTCTTTGTCATGTACTAAAATGACTGTCCTGTATTCTTACAGAGTGTGTGTGGGTTCAAAGAAAATCATAGTGGATAGAAACTTTTGAAAACTTTAAAATGATTTGGAAATATGGGGTTTGATAGTAATTTTAAAAGATAGTCTAATACAATGTAATATGAACATTGACACAAAACATTCCTGAGTATTTTCAAAGGTAGGAGGGAATTCTAAGGGTTATCAGACATACCTGCTCCCTCCTTCTTAATCTATTCTCATCTTTAACCACATGCTATTTTATCCCCTTGACTATGACAGACATAGGCATTCACCAAAATGTAGTGGTAACAATTCCAGATTCTCAAAAATTTATTTCGTTTTAAACAAGAGGCGGTTAAGAAGCAAACATTTGTTATTATCAGCTTTACTGCCAAAAAGGAAAAGGATTGCTCTACATATTACTGTGGTGAGAAAACCTCCCCATTAAACAAGGTATAAGTTTATGTCAAAGAGCCTTTAATTCTTATTTTTAGGTAACACTCATTATTTGATTTCCAGATTTATTCAAATAATTCAGGTGAATGTCTACAAGCTGTAACAAAGTTATTAAATATAGGGCAAACAAATAATAAATAATTTGGCAAGGACCAAAAAATGTCATTGCAGATTTAGATACTGACAGTAAAACTCCATTTTTTTTCAAATATAATTTCCTTTGGGAAATTGTTTTGTAAATTCAGAATACCTATAATGAATTGTTACCACATGTACTTTTACATACCTCTGAGCGTTTCTATATAGTAGAAATTTAGTCAATTTGGAAATCTACACATTAGGTCTCCAAAATTTTGACACAACTGAAACTCTTTTAAATCTTCTGTCTCTAACTTTGAATTATTTTAGTCATTAGCTATAAATATCTGCTATCATATTTATTCCTCTATAGCTTCTACATACGAAGAGAGAAGCAAGTTTTATGTCTGAGGTCATCTCAGAATGTTTTGGTTATTATTATGCCCAGTTTATTAATATGTAACTACTGATTTTTTTGTTATTCTAGAGTGTGTGTTGGCATTATACTATTACAAGAATAATAGTTTGTACAGCAATCCAAATATTTGACTATGCAATACTAAACTCATTTTTGTTTTGTAGTTTTTAGCTCCTCTGCCCTGCCTTCTGTTATGGCATCATTGCCTGGTCCTCATTGAAGGATTTGAATCACACGCTAGAGGGGAGAGAGTCAGCAGAGCTCAAGCTTCTCTCCTGCCCTTTCACTCAAGCTGGCCCTCCATGCTGAGAACACTACTGTGCTTGCTTCTTCTGTTTCTCTCTGCTAGTTAAATTTCTGAGTCTATTTTGTACTGACATCAGATGAAACAAAGAGCATAAGGACTCCCTGCCTCACAGAACTTTGGTCTTAAAGGACAAGATATATAGTTGACATACCCAATTTTCTAAAATCTTATTGTATTAGTGTCATAGGGCTGCCATAAAAATACCACAGACAATATGGCTTTAACAATAGAAACTTATTCTTTCACTAGTGTGGAAGCTGAACATCAGAGATAAAGTTGTTGGCAGGGTTAATTTCTTCAGAGCTTTCTTTTCCTTGTCTTCTTTGCTTGTCGATGGCTACCTTCTCCCTGTGTCTTCTCAGGATCTGCTTTCCATAGATGTCTGTGCCCCAGTTTATTCTTTGTATAAGGGCAGTTGTTATAGTGGATTAGAGCCCACCCTATTGACTTTATTTAACTTATTTACTACTTTGAACACCCTTTCCAAGTATGGTCACATTCTGCAGTACTGGGGGTTAAGATTTCAATACATAAAAGGGGCAAGGATAAAATTCAGCAGGTAACACTTAAAAATGCTTTCCAATCTTCTTTCATTGGAATTTTAATAATCTTAGTTATTTTCAAATGTGTTTTAAATGTTAGACATTGACAAGAGACAAATAGCTAGAATGTTTAGGAAAATCGTTTTCTGTACTTTTCATACAAAATCTATTCACTCAAATTCTCAGGAATTACTTTGAAATTTTTATATCCTCATCCAAAAATGGCTGCAAAAGAAGAATTAAATTTCAAGTTGAGTGTTTTTTCTTTTTTCTAGTGAGAATTTGAACTTCTTGTAATGGTGGAGAGCACATGGAATAGTAGCAGTGCACAGAAATGCTCTCCACACCATGTTACTTAGGAAGGGGGAGTTTGGAGGTTAAGAGGTTGCACTCTAAACTCAGAAAGACTACCCCAAAATTTGACCTTCACTATTTTCCAATTTTGCAACGTTAAGAAAGTCAATTGATCTCTGTATACATGTTTGATCTGTTTTACTTATAAGGAAAAAAGAAATCATATACGTGTGTGTGTGTATATACACACACACATATATAAATAAAACAAAATCTCTACAATGAGTAATATACACGTCTTAAAATTTTTAGCAATTTTCACAATTGAGATTGAAATCATCTCAGCTAAACATATCAAAACTTTTCTCAGTTGTTAAGCTTGGATTCACATTTATTGTAATTTTGGCAGAAAGAGATCGAGCTCAAACGACGGAAAATGGTAGCTGCAACATAAGAAACATATTCTCACACATCGTCAATGCAGATTTAGTAGAGCTGGGATTGAAGTTTAAGTTTCCCTAGAACTTTTCTGCGTTCAGTTAGGACTAACCTCAATAAATAGTGAATCTATTATAAGCTGGGATAAGTAATTTAAAGGTTACAGAAGTGAATGTGCAAACATGAGTCTTGTCCTTAAACTCTTTCAATTGAGTGAGGGTGGGTGATAATTATAGAAGGCAAGGTATATTGCACAAATGAGATATGGAAGCTTTAGGAGGTTCAAAGGAGAAGAAAATTAAAACATTTTAGCCAATTGAGTAACTAAATGCTCAATGATAGAGGTATTATCAAAGATATAAACCTTAAAATTGGGTTCAATGGTGTAAGAGGGCAAAGGAGAGGTAAAGAGTGTTCCTTGTTTTTATATATATGTCAGTTAGATCGCTTTCTTAAAATGTAGTCTGTTCACTTTATTCTTCAAGGAGGAAGAAAAAAATTAAGACAAATCGTCTGAGTCACAATTAGAAGGCTTTTGGTATTTAGAGAATAGTCATAACAAATTGGTAATTCACATATTATTACTACAATCCATCCAGGGATATTTCTTTAGGCATGAAGGCGTGATTCTTCTGTTTAATGCTATGAATATATTAGATAGTTCCATAGTTTAAAATGGTATTTAGTGTTCTAGTGAAGTGTGATATAATTAAAACCTCCTACATGATAAGCAAATGAAACATTCTTTCTTGGCAAAACCAATGGTATTAGTCAAGGTCAATAAATCACATCTGTTGGGGTTTTGCAGACATCAGAGTGGCACGATATCAGCTGATATCCCGATATCACTGAATCTACATAATGCTTCCAGCTTTATATACTAGATAATGTACTTTACACTTTCAAAAATAGTAAAAAATTTTACAACTCATTCTGCAAATAATACACTAACATAAAAGCCAGACAAAACCACAAAAGACAAAAAACGTAGATACATAATCCTTAACAAAAGGATGTCTTAAAATAATGATTATCATCCATTGTAGTTTAGCACGGAGCTGGGTATATTTGCAACTGCGTAGCCCATATGACATAGAAATGTTATATTGCCTTGGGATCTCTAAACTCTTACTGAAAGAGTTAAGCAGCCACTAGAATTTTCATCTCATTGCTTATACCTCATTTACTTGCATTTATTTCCTCATTTGTTTTTCATTAACTGCTTTGCAAATTAACACTTCCAAAAGCCCATGGTCCAGGAAATGGATGTTCAGTTCCAAAGGTTCGAACTTATTATTGTTCTTTGATTAGTATTTTTCTCTTCTGCTGATGCAGTCCTGCTACTTTTCTTCCTTTATCTATCTTTAAAAATATTCCATTGGATTAATTTGATGATTTGGATAAGGACTCCCCATGAACTACAAAACCTGCAGTGGCAGAAACATGTTTATTCTTTTATTTTTAATGTTTTATTTTATGGTTTTTTTTTTTTTTTGCTGTTTGTTTTGTTTTTTGTTTTTGTTTTTGTTTTTTTTTCTCCCAGAGATGAGCTCTCACTATGTTGCCCAGCTGGCCTCAAATCCCTGGGCTCAAGTGATCATCCTGCCTCTGCTTCCCTAGTAGCTGGGACTACAGACATGCACCATCATATCCACTGCATTTTCTAATATTCTCTCTCTAGTTCCTAGCATTGTACGTAGCACCTAATAAAAGCATTTGTTAGAATTTTCTATTAAAAATTAATTGATTATCTACAATTGAATACAGGAAATATTCGTCAAAATGAAAAAAGATAAAAGATAAGGATAATGGTTGCAGAACAACAGTTTAAAAAAGGAAAAAAGAAGGGACAGAAAGAAATAACATTGAAAAAGACAATTGAACATAAGATAAAAGTAGAAAACAATATCAAGAATCAATAAATGATAAGCTCCTGGCTTGTCCCTCTCCAAGTGACTGAAACAGCCAGTACCTCCGCTTAAAAAGCAAAACTCTAGAGAGGAGTTATTTCAAATTCTAAAATTTAATGAAAAAATATTTTATTCATTTAGTAAATATGTACTGAGAAGTATTCTTTTAAGTGTTATCCATATTCTGTAAGGGTTAGCAGTACCAATATTATCTGTACAGAAATGATATAGTCAAAATACAGAATGTGCTCTAGGCTGTTAGGATATGTCACAAATGAAATTTAATTTTGTCTCTAAGGAGGCACAGAAAACAACACTTTTGAAGATTCAAATAAAAATGTCGGGATGAAGAACTTTCTTTTTTGTAATAGCATGATCATTTAAAAGGACCAGTCTGAGTCTTCATAGTCTAATAAATTATATAGCAAATAAAACATACCCTATCTACAACAATCATAATATTGTAAATATTCTGTGCCTAAAAACATTTAAGATGAGAATACGGGTTAGTATTTAGCTGAATAATGCTTTAAAGCATCAAAATAAAAATTCTTCTATTCAGAACAATACATTTTGGACATTTAAAATATATTACAACATTAATTCCATAATTTATACATTAGAAATAATTCCTGGTAATACAAGGAATAAAAAATTACAAATCTTTAGTCTCCTTAGTCTTTGACTGTTTTTAGGGGGAAATTTTATACAGATATGGAAAGAAATTCCTCAGCTGTTCTATAAATTTGATTTTTTTTAGAACAGATTAATTCGTTACACAGTGACCTCAAAGAAAGCAAATAAATAAATTGGTGATCAGTATTCAGCAAATATTTTGATTATTTATGTCTAAAGCTTTTTAGTGTCCAAGAAAATTTGTGTAAAGCAGGATGTCAGTCAGGAATTTCTGGAACTGAGGTGATTTAAATAATGCTAAACCTCTAATTTTAAATATCTTCTCCCTCCTGTGGAAGGAGATATTTATCTGGTCCTAGATAAATTTAACATTTATAATGAAAGAAAAGACAATATGGAAATAACCATGATACTGCAAAGTATTGTACTAATGACATGAGAATGGCTAAGCATTTCGTAAAATTATGTTTGATAGAGAAGGAATACTTAACGTCTATGACAATCAGGACACAGGTTATTGAAAAGAAAAGGCATAAAGAGACAATGCCACTAAAAGCAGAAGGAGAAGTGTGAGTAAAGGCAACGTGGCAAGAAAGCAAAGAACAGTATTGCTTCTGACACTAACAGACATATTGGTAATGGCTCTACCATAAAAAATCAAAACCATACAAAACAGCTGAGCTAACAGGATTCCCAATTTATTAACTTGCTTATTTCATAAACATAAAAATGTATTTAATAGCCTCTTTCCTTAAAAGGGCCAAAGTGACAATGTGCAGATAGTCCAAATTGCCATTATTTTATTCAAACTGATAACAATGGAGCTGTCCTCTTGCAAAGGAGAATCATTACCAAACCCGATGTAGAGGGTTGGATAATAGGGAAATCATCAACACTAAAGACAACTGTTGCAAAGTAAAACTGCTCAAATTGTCATCTAATACCTCCATCCTCTTCAGTGCAGGAAGGATCCCTACTAACTTTAGTTGACCATGGTGAAAAGAAGAATGAATAAAGGTTTCCCAAACGCATTTTCTTTTCTGTAGCATTTGATCATTCCATGATTTTACCTAAAAATACACTAGATATACATTATCACTAAGTTTAGTATACTGCTCAGTCTGACAACAACTGGGCAAGTTTCATCAATTTGAATCCTAAGTATTTTTCTTCACATTCTAAAATACAGGAAGAACAGACATGTTCTGTTCTTCTAACTTACGAATGATACTAAGGTTCTCAGTAAGCAAGTGGCTTCTCATCTCAAGGTAAGTGAGAAATAGTTAAGATAGCCATGTCTCAGTAACTGGGAGATTTTAGCATGGAGTCAAAGTTTGGACTAGATCACATCTAAGGATCTGTCTCAAAGATTCTCTGCAGAGTGATTCCTGAACATTTTCCAATACCATTTTTTTCATTGCCATAATTTATAAGAAAAGCAAGATGGATCCCAGCAACAGAATTATCACCTGCTGGTGACATCAATGCATGTATCCTTCAACTCAGTTAAGCCTCCATTTACTCAATGACAAAATGAATATAATACATTGTGGGTCCATTTATTTGTCTCAGATTTGTGAGAGTTAAGACAAACAGTGTTTTACAAAGCATATGGGAATCTTTTGTGTAGGCATGTACTATGTCTATCGAATTTCCAAGCTAGAAAGGATTTGGAAATCTAATGCTATTTAACCAATGAGAACACTACAGCTTAGAAAGGTTGAGCGACTTGTCCCAAGTCACATACTTACTCAGGAGCAGATTAAGCAACACAATTCTGACTACTTCTTAGGCTTTTGTTATCATAACTAGCTCAAATACTTAGGGATAACTAAATCTTTTTGTCTTTTATCCTCTACTGGAATAGCCTATAGTAAAACATGTACCTCTTCATCATTCATTGAAATGGCTGAGTTCAGATTTACAACCAAAACCTGATTTGTTATTTTTAACATTTCCCGAATTGTATTTTCTTTCTTTCTTTCTTTCTTTTTTTTTTTACAATTTTATTTTTATTTCAATACTTTTGGGAAAACGGGTGATGTTTGGTTGCATGGGAGAGTTCTTTAGTGGTGATTTCTGAGTTTTTGGGGCACCCATTACCCAAGCAGTGTACACTGTACCCAATGTGTAGTCTTTTATCCCTTGCCCACTTCACTCCCTTCTCCCTGAGTTCCAAAAGTCCATTATATTATTCTTATGCCTTTGCATCCTCATAGCTTTGCTTTGCTTGTAAGTGAGAACATACAAGGTTTGGTTTTCTATTTCTGAGTTACTTCACTTAGAATAATGGTCTTAAACTCCATGCATGTTGATGGAAATGCCATTATTTTGTTCCATTATATGTGTGAGTAGTATTCCATTGTATATACACACACACACACACACATATATATACACACACACTACATTCTCTTTGTCCACTCATTGGTTGATGGACATTTAGGTTGGTTCCATATTTTTGCAACTGCGATTTGTGCTGCTGTAAACGTGCGTGTGACATTGCCACCAGCAGTGTGGAAGTGTTCCCTTTTGACCACATCCATGCAAACATCTGTTTTTTTTTTTATTTTTAATTATGGCCTCCATAATTATTTTTAATTCTTGGAGGAGTAAGGTGGTTTATTGTTGTGGTTTTGATTTGTATTTCCCAGATTATTAGTTACATTGAGCATTCTATTTCTAGGGAAGGGAGGTAAGTCAGCATTTATCCACCCTTACTAGTTGATATAATTTGGCATGTTCTCATTTGTATTCTTGTCTGTGTCATATTTAATGAGTCAAAGCCTGGATTTAGGGCACAAACAGGGCTGAAGCTTATGAAATACAAGATTGTTGTCTGTCTCATAAAAAAACAAGCCAGAAAAAGTATATTCGTACACCTGTTATATCTTTAATTCCAGGAACCTTAGACTTGGTGGTTGCTGAATTAAAAAAATGTTGCAATGACAAAAATAATACACTGACAAGAATGAAAACAATTATAGGAAATATTTTCTGAGACCTACATATTTTGCAATGTCTTTAATTTTTATATTGATTTAACACCAAAGGAAGATTATACTTACCATTCTTCCCAGTTTACAATTACATTTTCTACATCTGAAGGAGGATTCTCAGTGTGGAGTGTAAATGTCACCATTGTTTAAATGCCACCTAGCTTGTTTATGCATTTGGCATCTGGCCACCTAAATGCATGGCAACCAATTACTGTATTTCTCATGGGAAAGGACACAATCAGGAGACCGAAGGAAGACTTGCCTTTTTGTAAAATTCACAAAGCTAGTCAATTTACATCTGTTTTTCTAGGCGTCTGTCCCATTTTTCATGTTGGGCTATTATTTATTTTTTGCCAACAACTGGTACATGACTTGTGACCAATGTCAAGATTTGGCATCTAGGACTGAACATAATTTGTCATGAGTGAAACTTTCCACCCCGTCTTTCATTATTCTTTTTTCCAAATCAGATGGGTAGGCAAAGTGGGCAAATTGTTCTTTGATGTGAAGTTATTTTCACGCATTAAACTAGAATGGATACCAAGGACCAACAATATGTCACACCTCATTCTAGGATGAGAGAGGTAAGAGTTAATAATAAGAGACAATGTTCCTGCTGTCATGCAGCTTATGTTCTGGTCAGGAGGTGTCAAATAATAAACAAGTAACTCTGACAATTCTGTAAAATAATATATGTAAGAAAGACAGCATTTGGGTGGTAGAAAGAAGTGTTAGTCAAGGTAGACTTCCGTGAAGAGATGTCATTTAGACTGAGACAAGAACAACGGGGAAGAGGGCTGGGTGTGATGGCTCAAGCCTGTAATGCCAGTACTTTGGGAGCTTGAGGTGGGTGGATCACCTGTGATCAGGGGTTCAGGACCAGCCTGGCTTACATGGCGAAACCCTGTCACAACTAAAAATACAAAAATTAGCTGGGCATACCGGTGGTTGCCTGTAATCCCAGCTACACAGGAGGCTGAGGCAGAAGAATTGCTTGAACCCCGGAGGCAGAGGTTACAGTGAGCCGAGAATGCACCACTGCACTCCAAGAAAAAAAAAAACAATGTGGAAGGGAAGCAACGTTAATGTTCTCCATGTGAGAGGGAGGAGTATTTCAGGAAGTGGAAGCAGCATAAGAAGCTGAGAAGGCAATGGTTTTTTCATGTTACAGAAGACAGGATAACTGTGGATAGGATAAAGAATGAGAAAGAAGGTTATGACACAATAAAAAAATATTCCAGAGACAAATCATGTGAGTCATATATTAAGGCAAGGACATAAATCCTACCTTAAAAAAACTTGAAATCTGGTGGTGGGTTTGATTTTTAGTACAGCAATACACAAAAAAAATTACATTACAGGGATTTACCTAGAGATTGAATCATTACAATTACGCTATTTAAGACATTACTTAATTCTTGCAGTTCAATGATTTTTTCTTTATGGCTTATTTTGAGACAGGTCATGTAATAGGCACAGTACTCTAAATAAAAGGTAGCAGCCTGGTTCCTTCTCTGAAGCACTTACAAGGTAGTTGGTATATTACATTGTAAATATCATGGTGGATAGGAGCCCAGGGACATAAGGATAGACAGACCAGACCAGGTGCAAAGGGGTAGTTTCCAGGAAGAAGCCTTCAACTGACTCTTAAATATGAAAAATAAGTGAAGGGAATTACCATCAGGATGAATATACAGCTACATTAATGGTGTATGGAATTATAAAACGGCACAAGGCAAAGCTGTATCTGGAGCCTAATCCTTCCTTTCTTCTCAACTTACCAAGAACAAGAATTCCTAGTCATGCTTTCTAAATGTCCCTCTTGGTTCACACACACATACACACACACTCATTCTTTCTCTGAGGATAAACACAGTTTGGTCTGCAAGCAATTCTTCATTTTCATTAAGCCCTTCCTAATTGCCTAGGTTTGAGAAATTGCTTTTGTTTTCATGAAAGAATCAAACTATTTCAGAGTTTAGAGACATACTCACTTATCCAGGATTGATAACAAAAGGAAGGAATTTCAGAAGTAAGCATGATGGAAAAATCTTTAGAAAGATAACCTTGAACTGGATTTGTTTTTCTTTCTTGAGACTAGTCATGAGAATTTAATGAGATAAGGCATACAAGGTGTTAATACTTAGTAAAGCTCTTAGGTCATATTCTGCCTCCATCAGTCATGACAACTATTATCATTATCATAGATAACTGGCAGCAATGCAGATATGTAATGATCAGAGTAGGGAAGGAAGTCACATACATAGTGCATCTTTCTAACATCATTATATACGGGCAGTTTAATTTAATTCAAATATTAGTTTTGTGAATTAGGTATTATTGTCCTAAGTTTATACATGAGAAAATTGAAACTCAGAAAGACTTAGCAATTCTGAGTATCATCCACCTGGTAAGTGATGGAGTGAGAAGTGGAGCTCTGATCTAACTGCTCTCAAAGTATATGTGATTTTTGTTGACACCAGATTTTCTCAATTTTTGTTACGACATTTTGCAGAAGGAGTTAGATTAAATGCATGGGTAAGTGACCATCAGTGGAAAATTAAGACTATTATTCTTGCAATCCTGACATTTTGAGGTTAATAATAAAATAAGCAAATGTTTTTTTATCTTTCAAATAATGAACATTGATGATATTTCAGTTTAAATGTGCCACAAACCTATGATAGAAACCTACTGTGAAAACCAGGTCGGTCCCATGCTCTCCGTACACAATGTCCCTTACTCTGTCTTTGATTTGGGTTATACTGTTCATACCCTCTGATTCCTTCTTTATTCTTTTGCCTCTCCAAAAATCCCTCATTCTTTCAGGACTAACAAAGTCATACTTTGCCTGTTCTGGTCTACTTTCTGCTTTCTCAGCATTCATATTGTAAGTAAACCAAATGAGAAAACATTTTTCTCTCACTCTCTCTCTCTCTCTGTTCCTTGTTTTCTCTCTTTATACATGGTTTTTCTGTGCCACATTATGGCTGAACTCTTTAAACCTTACACGTCCTTTCAGGTCAAGCACACAGTAAAGACTCCCGTAATTCAAAATTTATGGGAAAGACGCTCTTATTATTCCAGCTTTGCTCATTCAGACTGATATATAATCACAGCTTCAGTGGAGTTGGGGGTGATCTAACTTACTTCACCACTTAATAAACTGCCCTGGGTCATTCTCTCCTTCTAAATATATAATAAATAGTATTGAATTTGCACAAAAATGTAAAGATCCTATGGAAAATATAGTGACTTTTATCTTTCTTGTGCTCTTCACAATGCAGGTACTCAACATCCCTTCCATGATTAATTTATCAACTGATGGGGTAAGAAAAAGAACATTATTGAGACATCCTGTATTTCAATGAGTGGCAGGGTAGGAGAAGAGATGTTTAGCACCCTACAGGCTTGCCAGAATGAAGACACTGCCAAGCCAACATTGAAAGAGCAAGAGAGATACATTAGAATAACCAGGTTTGAGCAGAACAAAATGGGACACAGTGGGAAGTGGGTTAATATGATCTCACTCAAGGAGTCACTTAAAGTTACCTTAAGACATTTTGGACAAATATAAAACATGATCTTTATGTTTTCTAAAAGATCCCCAGCACAGGATGAAGAGCCTGGAGAAAGAGTATGGACTAGCTTCAGCATCTCTAGGAAATCAAATCTTTGCAAGACAGGACTATGTGGCATAATACTATGACCTAAGACACTCTTTTCAGCCCATTTTCTGTTTTCCCAGCAGGCTCTTATTTCTGAAATAGAACAAAATTTCCTTAGCTATGATCAAAGTTTCTTTTGGACAAAGGCTCTGAGAATAGCAATTACATCTTACTACAAATGAAGGCCTTTTTGTGCCTCTCCCTAGGAAGTTAGGAATTGTATATTCATCTCTATAGAAAGTACTACTTTTATGTAAGTGTGCATTTCTCATAGTGACTAGTACATGCCTGAACATATAGGGATCTTTGTACAAAGTAAACTAATTGAAGTACAAATGAACCCTGTAAGCTCAGCTGGGATCAGATGACCAGTCACTGTCCAGTGAATAAGGGGGCAAACTGGAAGACTCTGAATGACAAAATCAAATATTTATGTGATGTGAATAGTTTCTTTCTCTATCAAAAGATTGCCAATATTAAGCAGGAAAGAATTAAACTCCTAAAGTGATGGGACTTCCTTTTGACCAATAACTCAGACTACCTAAGAAACCAAACCACCTGTGCAAATTTGGGTACATTTGGCCTATATTTTCTGTACCTTAGGGCGAAATAGTAATTTTTATCTGTCCTACTGACAAAAAAAGACAGATTTTTAAAAATATTGGAAATAGATTAACTATGATATCTGATTCAAATCTGACCATGTCTAAAACAAGCCACATAAAATTCATATGTAAATCAAATGTATGTATTCTTATCTTGATATGTGTTAGATCCATCCCACTTGTAGGAGACAGAATTCATAGATGGACCCACATTCCTACTTCATTGGGTAGTCTGTTTCCATTCTACAAGCAAAACCTGTGAATATGATGAGATAGTTACTCCTTTGATTAGGCTATGTTATATTTGACAAGTGGTGATGGGATAGTCACTCCTATTATTTTACATGATGTAAGACTTGAAAGAAATGAATTTTGTAAAAAAAAAAAAAAATTCTGAGATTGGAAAAGGATCCTCAGCCTCAGGTGATAACTGAATCCATGGAAAACACTTTAATTTTAGCCTGGTGATATTCTGAGTAGAGTACTCAGCTAACATGAACCTGGACTCCTGATCTATGGAAATGGTAAGATAATAAGTGGGTGCTGTTTAAACCATTACATTTGTGGTCATTTTTACACAGGGATAGAAAATCATGAGACTGCTCAAGTAGTGAGTACACTCATTTACTAACCGAAAAAATAGTGGGAAACTACTCCATACTAAATAGCATAATATGAAATGGAGAGCAAGAATCAAACATGACCACCACCGCCCCTATGAAAATGACAAAATGTTTCTTAAAGGTGAGTGCAGTGGCTCACGCCTGTAATTCCAGCACTGTGAGAGGCCAAGGTGGGCAGATCACGAGGTCAGGAGACCAAAACCCTCCTGGCCAACATGGTAAAACTTTGTCTCTACTAACATACACACACAAATCTTAGCCAGCCATGGTGGTGCACTTGTAGTTCCAACCACTTGGGAGGCTGAGGCAGGGGAATCATTTGAACCCAGGAGGCAGAGGTTGTAGCGAGCGCAGATGGCGCCACTGTACTCCAGCCTAGTGACAGAGCAAGACTCCATCACACACACACAAAAAGATTTATTAGAAACACATATACCATGTACCTTTAAATAGAAAAATCATTTCCTGAACTTCTCAGACATTGTCCCGTGTTTATTAGGTATAAATAAATAGATTCAGATTACAAGAGTCTAACTAGAATTTATACCCAGACTTCAAGGTTTTCCCAGAATTGAAACTGATTCCTTCATCTTGCAACTCTTTCCTTTCCTACCTATTTTTCTCTCTTTTCCTATCCAAGCCAGAAACAAAGACCAAAATCTCAGTTTACGAGAAAAATATTTGTAGAGCAAAGGGTGTTCCAAATTTCTGAGATGCCTGGATTTCCAAAAGTATCCTTCCTGCTCCCAAAGGTTTTTAGCCCAACCAGGGACAGGATGAGAAACATGACTGCAAAAACCATTTGTGGAGTCCTTGTTTCAGTCAAACTAAGCTAGGAGAGACAGTGAATGACATATGGGCTATAGAATACCATGAGTTGATGAAATTCTTTATAATTTCTCCCACTGTAGCTCTTGCATAAAACAGCCCCTCCCAGCCACCATCTTTACCACAACGCCTACGCGCACAGAGGCTATTTTCGCTGTTTCACACCTCTTTCATTCCAGATGGCAAAACTGCAAGTATTTTTTTCTTATATTAGAACTTTTAAAGTCCAATTTAATGCGTATAGCCTGAAATACAATTTGTCCCTTTGGAAGTTTTTCTTTAACTCTTCTAGCTTCTGTATTTGGGTAACAAAACTAGAGAGCTGGCGCAGCAAGAGTGATTACAAACAGTTTGTATTTCTTTGAAGTGACCAATGGCCCAAATTGAGAAATGAAAGAAAAAGAGAAATACAAAGTAAAAGAGGGAGAGGGAAAAATAGAGACTAAGAGGCACACACACACTCACAGAGAGAGAGAGAGAGAGAGAGACAGAGAGAGAGAGAGAGAGACAGAGAGAGAAGCTCAAGGGATGGGGCCACTTGCATCACTGAACAGCTGACAAACATGGAAGAGATTCTATGCTAAACATTTTCAGGGATCAGAGATCTGACAAACTGTTTATCCACTAAACTTTCACCATCTAACAAAGCAAAGGTACAGAAACTTAATTAACCATCATTTCAAGCAGGCTGCAGAAAGCATTCTAACGTAGGTGAAGGGGACCAAAAAATGAAAGAGGATTTCTGCCTGGCCTGGTTGCACAGGAATAAGGAATTGAAATGAATTTTGAAATGGATGGAGTCCAAAGTATTTATTCAAGGCACTCCTTCCTTTACCCTCACCCCAGGGGCACCTCTAGTAAAGACTTCAAGTTTTATGGTTATACCCTTGTCATATGCCAAATAAAAAATGTTAAATGTTTATTTTCACTAATTATTATTCACTGATACTTAATTAGACTTGTAGTTCTGTCTTAGTCTATGTGTATGGCTATAGCAAAATGCCTCCAAAGGGTAATGTATAAGGGAGAAAAATTTGTTTCTCACAGTTCTGGAGCCTGGGAAGTACAAGATCAAGGCACTGGCAGATTTGGTGTTTGTTAAGGTCCCAGCCTCTGTGTCCAGCTTTGCTTGTTGCTGTGTCCTTGCATGAAAGAAGGCAGAGGGCAAAAGAGGGCCTAGCTAGCTTGCTTCAATGCTAATCCTGTTCATGAGGGCAGAGACCTTGTAGCCTAATCACCTTCTAAAGGCTTCACCTCTTAATACTGTTGGATTGAGATTAAGTTGCAACATGAAGTTTGAATGAGACACAAACACTGAAACCATACAAGATTTAATAGGCTGTTCTTACATTACTATAAAAAATACCTGAGACTGTGTAATTTATGAAGAAAGAAGGTTTAATTGGCTCATGGTGCCCAGACTTTATAGGAAGCATGGTGGTGGTAACACTTTAGGAAGTTCACAATCAGGGCAGAAGACGAAGAGGGAGCAGGTGTGCCACACGGCCAGAGCAGGAGCAAGAGTCTGGTGGGAAGATGCTACATGCTTTTAAATGACCAGGCCGCATGAGAACTCACTATCGCAAAAACAGCACCACACCATGAGGGATCTACTGCCATAACCCAAATTCCTCTCCCCAGGCCCAACCTCCAGCAATAAGGATTACAATTCAACATGATATTTGGGTGGGGATAAATATGCAAACTATATCATCAGGGGTATCAGTCAGGGTTCTCCAGAGAAACGAACCGAATAAAATTTATTTATTTTATCTATCTATCTGTATCTGTCTGTATATCTATCTATCTATCTGTCTTTCTGTCTGTATATCTATCTATCTTAGTCGTGGTTCTCTAGAGGGACAGAACTAATGAAATATATATACACGCATACACACGTACATGTTTATACATATATACACACGTATATACATACACACACACATATATAAAATAGGGAGTTTATTAAGTATTAACTCACATGATCATAAGGTCCCACAATAGGCCATCTGCAGGCTGAGGAGCAATGAGATCCAGCCTGAGTTCCAAAACTGAAGAACCTGAGTCCAATGCTTGAGGGCAGGAAGCATCCAGCATGACAGAAACATGTAAGATGAGAGGCTAGGCCACACATTTTTCTGCCTGCTTATATTCTAGTTGAGCTGGCAGCTGATTAGATGGTGCCCACTGAAATCAAGGGTGGGTCCGCTTTTCCCAGCCCACTGACTCAAATGTAAATCTCCTTGGCAACATTATCATAGACATACCCAGGATCAAAACTTTGCCTCCTTCCATCCAATCAAGTTGACACTCAGTAGTAATCATCACACTATCTATCTATCGATGATAATTAACATATATCTATATTTCTATGAAAAGACACATAAGAAGAAATTCACCATGAGGGACTGGCTTGCATGACTGTGGAGGTTGAAAAGTCCCATAATTTGCCATTTACAAGCTGGAATCCAGAAAAACTGGTGGTGTAGTTCTAGTTTGAGTCCAAAGGAGCAAGACCTGAGAGTATCAATCTCTAAGGAAAGGAAAAAATGAGTGTTCCAGCTCAAGCAGAAAGAAAAAATTCACTCTTTATCTACATTTTCATCCAATTCAAACCCTCAATTAATTGGATGATGCCTGTACATGTTGGTGAGGCATCTCTTACTTATTTGTTATCCTTCGTGTTAGACCCTGACTTTCCTATTTTTACTGCCTTCCCCCACCATGTAAATTCCGATGTTCTGTCTTTACACAGTCTACTGATTCAAATGCTAATATCTTCCAGAAACAACCATATGGATACATCCAGAAATAATGTTTTGCCAGCTATGTGAGCATTCCTTAGCCCAGTAAAGTCGACACATAAAATTAACCCTCAGAGTTGGCATGATATTTTATCCTTATTCTTAAACCATTATGAATAAGCAATTTGATTGTAAAATGATGAGGCTGTCATTTTCCCTATAGATACAAATGTTATAGTTAATGGTATAAACAAGTGTTTTCTCTTGTAGAATAAATTATCTAATCTCTCCTCATTGTTATGACATGTACA
Organism: Sapajus apella; assembly: GCF_009761245.1. Classification (NCBI taxonomy): domain Eukaryota; kingdom Metazoa; phylum Chordata; class Mammalia; order Primates; family Cebidae; genus Sapajus; species Sapajus apella. The sequence goes on from NW_022436953.1 coordinate 11,456,096, forward strand.
TTATGATAGACTGCCTGCCATACAAATATTAGGATTAATACAGGTAAAGTACCTATATTCACACTGATATTAAAAACTATCAATACATTGTAGTTATAATTGTTAAATATCAATATAGTATGAGGCATACTTTAGTTGAAGGACAGTTGTATATATTTTAAGGTAGATGTCCCAAAATGAAACAAATGAGATATTTTCATTTTTCATAAAGGATTCTTCTTTCTGCCGTTCAACTACTCAATTTATAACATGGAATTATGCTTCTCGTTAGACTGAAACTTTCCTAAAATGAAGCTTAAAATATCTGATTTTCCTAACTTTATTGCCTTCCCCCACCATGTAAATTCCAGTATGCTTTCTAAAGAACAGATCCTGCTTTCCCTGTTGAGTAAATGTAGCTTATAAAATTAATTACAAGATTGCAGGCTGCTGGCTGGGAGTGATGGCTCATGCCTGTGATCTCAGCACTTTGGGAGTCCAAGGTGGGAGGATCATTTGAGCTCAGGAGTTTGAGACCAGCCTGGGCAACATGGCAAAACCTTATCTCCACAAAAAATACAAAGATTAGCAGGGTGTGGTGATGTACAAATGTAGTCTCAGCTACCAGGAAGGCTGAGATGAGAGGATGGTTTCACCTGGGACAGGGAGATTGCAGTGAGCTTAGATTCCCCCCACTGCACTCCAGCCTGGGTGGCAGAGTGAGACCCTGTCTCCAAAACAAAGCAAAACAAAACAAACAAAATATTGCGGGCTGCTATGGTTTCTATGATTGTTCCGCAAAGACTCTATTGAAATTTTATCCTAATGTTGGAAATGGGAACCTAATGGGAAATGTTTGGGTCATAGGGATGGTCCCACTGAATAGTTTAACGCCTGCCCTTAGGGAAGATGAGTTCTTGCTATATTAGCTCCCTGCAAAGCTGGCTTTTCTGAAACCCTGGCACCTCCCCTCTCTCTCCAGCATCCTCTCTTGTCATGCAATTTCTTCACATGCTGGCTCCCCTTTACTTTCGGCTATGAGTGGAGGCAGCCTGAGGCTTTCACCAGATTCCCAATCTTTCAGCCAGCAGAATCATGAGTCAAATAAGCCTTGTTTTTTCTTTATAAGTTACTCCTCCTCGGGTATTCCTCTGTAATACTATAGACTAGGACACAGTTCTTGCCTCAAAAGTAAAACTCAGACATGGCATATAGCCTTTATCTCTTTCGATAATACTAGGTCTCTTGCACCCATCAAAGTATTCCATGGATTGTAAATTCACAGTCCTCTAAGTGGAGAACACATGAGCCCTTTATATGTACTGGTCACTTGTTGAGGTATCATTCTTAAGGACTGTATGAGTGGTAATGTACAGAAGACACAGGGGCTGCTTTGATAAACAGAAAGGGTCGTTTAGGGTTTTAAGCAGTAGCAAATCAATAAATCCACTTCAGCCTGCTTTAAAGGCTGAGACCATGGTAAAAAGAAAAATATAGCTTGAAATATTGTCCAGAAGAGTCTCTGCTGGTTTCTTGATGTAGTATATAATAAAAAAGTTTTAATATTGAATTTCCCCAACATGGTCTGTGATACTCAACCCAGGCAATTCCACCAGTCGATCGAGCTGACATTCTTTTGCTTACAGTATTTAGAGAAATTAAACTTCCAGTCTTCATTTTTCCTGATGGCTATCCCAACATGTCCCATTTTTATCTCAGATCTTATTTGAATTTGAAATCATACTAGTGCCTTCAGAGTCCTTACTTTCAGATTGCTATCATCGGTGATAAAACCCAGGATTCTAGGGCCCAAACTGCCAATTCAAATGAAGTCTGACCACTAAATCACAGGGGAAAAATAACACTTTTGTTCTTCTCTGCCTTGAAATTCTCAAATTAGGAAGCTCAAGCTCAAAATTATTTCAGGCTTAACAGTGATCTCATGGTTGCTGAGTCAGGAGGGAAGAGGCCTGAGAACTGTGTCATAACATTACAGAAAATGGCTAAAAGTTGAGGATAAATCTTTCCATCTATCAAGCTGTAAGTACAAAAACTCAGTCAGCCAGGTGATTACCCTGAAGCCTGAACTACTGAGGTTGTCCCTGAGGGTGGCACTGGGTGAGATTTCTCACCATTTTAGAAACCTGAGCTACATCACGTGGGGGCTTTGGAGGTTCAGGACCTCAGACAGCTGCCGAGTTAATGAGATTCACCAACTGAAGAAACACCCATGGAGAAACACTGGTCACTGACCTCCAATTTCCTCCTCAACTTAAAATCTGCCTAACCCTAGTCTAAATCTCCCAGGATGTGAATTTGACTCTGAGGAATGCCTATGCCCTTTGCCAGGTAGCACTACTTTTGCTGTTTATTTACACTATATCTTAGTATTCTCACGTTATTTTCCATCACTCTAAATTCCTAGCCTGTATCTAATTCTCACACTACTTGGCAATGTTATTTAAGCCGTGACCACTCATTTACACATTCATATCAGCAGAATTTACATTTCTTCACTGCTCTTAGGGAATGCAAAATCTGCCAGTCACTCAACAATCCATGGGAATGAGTTTAATCAACTAACGGAGCAGCAGACTTCCATATTTGTTCTGAACCACCAGCATTAGCAACTTAGGAAACTTGTGAGAGTTGCAGATTTTAAAGGAACACTTCAGATTTATTGAATTAAAAGGTAAAGCAGCGGCACACAGTCCTGTAACCTGTATTTAACAAGTCTTCTGGGTGATTCAGATGTACAATAAAGTTTCTGAACCACTGATCAAGAATAGCTCAATTTGAATAAAGTGACTACATCTGCAATTTACTGAGCACCTATTTTTTTTTTAAGTAGAACCTAAAATAACGCTCCTTGGAACATGGCTACCTCTTATTTATGATTCCATGTCCGAAATGCTCACCAGTATGCATTGAATACCATGAGTAGTTATTAAAAATGCTGGATATAAATGAACCAGAAGAATTTCAAACTGCAGAGTGAAACTAAGTAGAACACACACTCTTAGGAGGCAGGTTAGCCTATGGTTGAAAATAAGAGCTTTCCATTCAAAAGGATCTTGGATCAAGTGCCAACTCAACCAATTGCTTGGGCATGCATTTCTTAGGCAGCTTATTATTTATCTTTAGATGTCAGTTTTCTTATCTACAAAATGTGGGTAGCAGAAGCTATCTCAACACCATTGTTTGGGTTTGGGGATGGCTTTTTAGACATGACACCAAATGCATGATAAATAATTGATAAGGTGGACGGCATTGAAATTAAAAATTTCTGCTCTATAAAATACATTGTCAACAGAACGAAAACATAAACCACAGACTAGGAGAAAAGCATTAGGGATAACTGATAAAGGGCTACTATCTAATATATACAAACAGTACTAAGGCTCAACAATGAAGAATGAACTATCCAATTAAAAAAATGTAAGTCAAAGACCTTAATAAATACTTTGTCAAAGAAGATATACAACTGGCAAATAAGCATATAAAAAGATGTTCCATGTTATGTCATCAGAAAAATGCACATTAAAGCAAAGAGATACCACTACCTACCTACTAGAATGGCCAAAATCTAGAACACTGACAATATCAAGTGTTAGTGACAATGTGGGGCAACAGGAACTCCCATTGATTGTTGGTGGGAAAACAAAATACAGTCAGTTTAGAAGACAGGTTAGTGTCTTCCTACCGAGCTTAACATACTTTTACTCTATGATCCATGAATCTTGCTCTTCCATATTTTCTCAAACTTATGCCCATACAAAAACCTGCACACAGATATTTCCAACTTTATCCGTAATTGCCAAACCATTGAAGCAACCAAGATACTCTTCAGTAGATTAATGGTAAATAAGCTGTGATATATCCAGACAATGAAAGATTATTCAACAATAAAAAGAAATGAGTAATCAAGCCATAAAAAGACATGGAGGAACCTTAAATAAATACTGCTAAGTGTAAGAAGAAGTGTAAGAAGCCAATTTGAAAAATCTCCATAGTTTTGACATTCTGGAAAAGTCAAAACTGTGGAGACAGTAAAAATATCAGTGGTGGCCAAGCGTGTGGAGAGGGAGGGATGAATAGGTGGAGCAAAGAGAATATTTAAGGCAGTGAAATTCTACTCTGTACATTGTAAGGGCAGATACATGTTATTAGATATTTGTCCAAAACCATAAAATGTATACTACCAAACATTAACTTTAATGTAAACTATGGTCTCAGGGTGTGAATAATGTGCCAATGTAGGTTCATCAGTTGCAACAATCCGATGTGGTATATTGATTGATACATGGGGAGTCTGTGCATGCGTGGTGGCAGCAGGTGGTATGAATAATGTGCCAATGTAAGTTTATCAGTTGCAACAATCCGATGTGATATATTGATTGACACAAGGGGAGTCTATGCATGTGTGGCGACAGCAGGTGTATGAGAGATCTCTGTATCTTCTTCTCAATTTTTTTGTGAACAAAAAATTGCTATAAAAAATAAAGTCTATTTTAAGAAGATGAATATTCAATTAGATATTATTAATGAGGTGCTTTGTACAATTGTGGGCATAGTATAAATATGTTAATAATTATTTAGTTTTACCTTTTAAAAATATGGTTTTGAGGTTTGTTTTAATAAGTTAAAATATCCTGTAAGTAATATTTCTTTTTCCTGAAAGCTGCTGGAAAAATAAAATTCTTAACATTTAATTCTCAATGATCTTTCTATTTCTGTTAATTAATAGTCACTTATCCAAAGTTGATTAGACTAAGAGAATATAGGCCACATCTAACTAGAACGCCAGTGGATTTACTTTACTATCTATGTCAAGAACCCATCTAGAAATAATTCTAGAAATGGATTTTCTTTTTTTTTTCTCAGAGTTTGTTAGATTACATTGCAGAACACATCACTGATCAGGAAGCTTATGAGTCATAAATTATTGTTGTCAAGGCCATCTCAAATTCAACAGACAACTTTAGTTTTCAGATTTGTTAGTATATTGTTGTCTGTCAGCATCAGTGTCTCTCAGCATCAGTGGGAGATTGGTTCCAGTACCCCTTAAGATAATAAAACACTTGGATGCTCATTTTCCTTATATAAAATGGTGATATTTGCATGTAGCATACATACATCCTCCTGTATAATTTATATCATTTCTAGACTTATAATATCTAATAAAATGTAAACACTATATAAGTAGTTGTTATATATTTATGTGTTTTTTTTATTGTTGTCTTGTTATTTTGGGGGAGTTTCTTTTGCATAGTTTTGTTTTGTCATTGGTTGAACCTGCACATGCAAAACCCTCCAACATGGAGGACCAATTGTAATAGTCTCAGATCCCTTCACTGGGGAAAACAGTTTACTAAAACGTCAGTCGCTACAGCAGGCTTGCAATTTTGCAAACAAACATCTGTTTGTTTTGCACAGACACACAGTGTCTGAAGCCAGGAGGGAAACACTGGAACCCAATTTGTTGGTGTAAAATGTCACAACACCTAAGTGTTGTCTCTTGGTGAGTTCTGTGTGGATGTGTACACAGCTGCTCAATTACAGTGAGCAATCAATCACTGAGAAGTTTCACTGCATTCACTGTGTGAGAGAAGGAAGCCTGGCCTCAACTCAGGGTTGTCACTGTGGGTGACTTGGGATATTTCTGTTTGTATCACCTCAACTTTAATAGCTACATCCCCAAACATTTTAAGTAAATACATAACCATAAAAAACAAAAAACTAAACAATTCTGAATAGTCAAATGCAGCTTTAAAACAACTATTGTAGCCCTGTTCACAAGGCTAGCTAGCAGATGCTGTCTCGAAAAAAAAAATATGTGATTTATCAAAACAGCTAGAATTAGACCATGAACAATAAGCAAGAGATGGTTCTGTTGTTCCTGCTTCAAGAAAATGATAAAAAGACTAAATAATTGTTTTTTATGTTAAATGAATGCTAGTTACAGGCTATTTTACCATACTCCAATTTTGGCCCATTATTGATAATGTTATATGCATGTATTTATAAATTATTTATCTACCATTACTTTAACCCTGCCTTATTTTGCATATATTTCTGATCTGATTTCATTCTGATCTGATTTCAGAACAAAAGGCTGTTTTCCCTTTATTTTGAAATTGGAAGTGGGTGTAAAGAGATTATTCACTAAACTAGATTATATTCAGAGTGCAGTACTTCTCATATTCCAGGTAATCATAAAAGGCATTAAACTTAAATGCACATTATAAGAGCAAAACCCAGACTGAAGCAGTACGTTTTCATTTCAATTCCATTTGTTATTTTTACACTATTACTAAAATAGAAACTGTTTAATTTTGTCATTTTAGAAAGATGTTCACTCAAGTGTGCCTTGAAATCGAGAATATCAAACATTATCTTTTTCTAAGTACCCAGTTGTAGGAGACATTTTCATTCAGGAAGCTCAGTGTATCAGGCAAAGCATCGACATGTCAAACTGGGAGGAAAGAAGCTCTGGAAAAAGCACTGAGCTTGACCCTAAGCTCTGTCATTAAGGAGGTACATGACCCTGAACAAGTCATATCACTCCTACAATAAAGTTTCGTGAGTGGAACCTTGTTTTATACTATTCGATGTTTCCATACCTTTGCAAAAGCTATTCCTGTTGCAAGAATATCATTCCTTCTGGAACACCTTAATTTCCAGTTAGTATGTTCTTTTTCTTTCCTCAAGTTTTTGCCAATGCAATGCCTCAGTAGATTTTCTCTGGCTCTTTTTACATAGACCTGACTGTAAATGTTTTAAATATATATATTATATACATCAATACACTGAAGCGCAAATGTATATTGTGTATATAAATATTACAATAATAGGATTTATAAATCACTCTCTATTTAGATTTTGTCTACATGTTTCCTGGCCCTGAGAGATATATATGTGTTAAAAAAAGAAAGTGTGCCTTGCTCGACTATGTTTTTATATTATCTAGTATTCACTAGTATACATTTAGTAAATAACGGATGAATAGTTTCTCAATAAAGTAACGTGTTACTGTGCTTTCCATCTCACTGAATGTTGAATTTGTGAAATTATGACAATTAAAATGTTTCTGAACTTTACCAAAGTATGCAAATGTCAAAAATTTTTATAACCTCCCAAAGAGACAAAGAATCATAATTGTTCATCAACAGAATAAAAATTTCAATGTTGTAAAACCACTAATGAACAGCCTCAAGCTGCTCACTGGAAAAGGAAAACCAATACTGGATATTGGGTCAAAAAAAAAAAAAGTATAGCCATGCTATTTGTGTTTGCTTCTTTGTTTTGTTTTGTTTACAATAGATACAGAGTATATAGAGTTGTAAGAAATTGCAATGGAGATACGGTTTGAAACAGAACCAAAATGTTGAGAATATTTAAAAACATTCTTCCACCTGCCTACATTTTATTTGGCTGGTGTGCTTCTGAAATCCAGGGCCTTTTCCTCCTTGAGAGCATCTTGGTTGAAGAACATTGATTTCTGCAGGGTGCATGCCCCTGCAATACTATCCAGGATTACATGAGGAATCAGGCTAGCCATGTGGAGAAAGCAGAAACTAGACCCCTTTCTAACACCTTACACTAAAATTAACTCAAGATGGATTAAAGACTTAGACATAAGACCTAACACCATAAAAACCCTGGAAGAAAACCTAGGCAAAACCATTCAGGACATAGGCATAGGCAAGAACTTCATGACCAAAACACAAAAAGCATTGGCAACAAAAGACAAAAAAGACAAATTGGACCTAATTAAACTCCAGAGCTTCTGCACAGCAAACGAAACATTCATTAGAGTGAACTGGCAACCAACAGAATGAAAAAAAATTTTTGTAATCTACCCATCTGACAAAGGACTTATATCCAGAATTTATAAAGAATAAAACAGATTTACAAGAAAAAACAAACAAACCCATTCAAAAGTGGGTGAAGGATATGAACAGGCACTTTACAAAAGAAAACATATATGAGGCCAACAAACATATGAAAAAAATGCTCATCATCATTGGTCATCAGAGAAATGCAAATCAAAACAACATTAAGATACCATCTCAAGCCAGTTAGAATGGTGATCATTAAAAAATTGGAGACAACAGATGCTGGAGAGGATGTGGAGAAATAGAAACACTTTTACACTATTGGTGGGAGTGTAAATTAGTTCAACCATTATGGAAGACAGTGTGGCGATTCCTCAAGGACGTAGAAATAGAAATTCCATTTGACCCAGCAATCCCATTACTAAGTATATATCCAAAGGATTATAAATTGTTCTATTATAAAGCCACATGCACATGTATGTTCATTGCAGCACTGTTTACAATAGCAAAGACTTGTAACCAACCCAAATGCCCATCAATGATAGACTGGACAGGGAAAAATGTGGCACATATACACCATGGAATACTACGTAGCCATAAAAAACGATGAGTTCTTGTCCTTTGTAGGGACATGGATGAACCTGGAAACCATCATTCTCAGTAAATTGACACAAGAACAGAAAATCAAACACCGCATGTTCTCACTCATAGGCAGGTGTTGAACAATGAGAACACATGGACACAGGGAGGGAAGCATCACACACTGAGGTCTGTTTAGGGGGAATAGGGGAGGGACAGTGGGGGGTAGGGAGTTGGGGAGGGATAACATGGGGAGAAATGCAAGATATAGGTGATAGGGATGGAGGCAGCAAACCACATTGCCATGTATGTACCTATGCAACAATACTGTATGTTCTTCACATGTACCCCCAAACCTAAAGTGCAATAAAATAGATAATATATATATATTTATATATAAAATATATTTTATATATTATATATAATATATATATTATATATATTAAATATATTATATTATATCTATCATATATAATAGATATATTTTGTATATAATATATATGTATTATATATATAATATACATATTTTATATATAATATATAATATCTATATATTACATAGATATAAAATATATATAGGTAAGAAATACCAGAGAACTGGATGTGACTCATGGAAAGAGCTCAGAGAGAAAGGGCATTATGGCCAGAACAGCACTGAGTCACCCCCGGTTGCTGCTGATGGATGGTTATCCAGCTTATTACAGCTTTAATTCTGAATCTATTGCAGACTTTATTTATGGATATTGGGATAACATGGAAACAAGCACTTACTTTCTTTTGTAGACTTGAGGAAGAATACAACGTATACAAAGTACAGTGGCTATAACATTTTCCCCTCGCTGTTAAAACTCCTGCTGTGTAAGGATAGCGAAAGAGGAATACCTAACACCTACTAATTGAGGATATTCACATTCATCTTTCTTTCCCGCTAAATATAATAAGCTCCATGAAACACCTCTCACCTAGCATAAAGCCTAACATCCTAACACATTAACAATTAATTAATTAATTAATGTTTAATAAAAATGATTAAGTAGATTCTTTTTTTTTTCTTTTTCTTTTTTGAGACAGGTTCTGTTCTTTCACTCAGTCTGGAATGCAGTAATGCAGTCTTGCTTCTCAGCAACCTCTGTCCCCTAGGGTCAAGCGATCCTGCCGCCTTAGCCTCCCGGGTATCTGGGACTACAGGCATACACCACCAATCCTGGATAATTTATGTATTTTTCATAGTGATAGGGTCTCGCCATGTTGCCCAGGCTGCTCTCAAACTCCTGGACTCAAGTGATCCATTTGCCTCGGCCTCCCCATGTGCTGACATTACAGACGTTAGTGACCGTGCTGGTGAAAGTGGATATTCTTAATAGTGACATACTCAGAGATAATGGTGCCTCAAGTCTACTCAATGAAGGGAATGCCACAAATGTGAAGAAACGGGGAGTTTAAAAGCTTACTTAGGGCAACATTAACTCAGGTATCCATCTCCCCACAAAAAGAGCATTCAGGTGATGTGTTTCTACCTTGAAGTGTAAGAGTGGGGCAGATGTGTATATGTCTTTACCTCGATTCCAGTTTTACTCAGCATTCTCCAAGAGCCCCAGTAGGAGAAGAGATAAAGAAATGAGAATCCAAGTCAGGCCCTGCCATTGTCAGCTATGTAACTGGAACATAACACTTCAGCTTTCTAGATTCGTCATTTCTGATCTAAAAAAATGGTGAGGAATCTGGCAGGTCACTCTGTGCTTCAAATGGAATTTCTTCCAGATAAACCTGACAGCAAAGGTGAGAGAAGGTCTGAGCACAGGCTCAGGCTAATAAGTCAACAAAAACAATCAATGAATTTCTACGATACCCCAATTTTCTTAAGATTCAAGCACATCCCTCACTGAACTTCAAAATATGTCTATGTTTGTTCTCATATAAAACAAGTTTTTGTATATATAACCTTCTAAGCAGAAAACACTTTGTAGAAGCAGAGACAGTTGTAGCCTGTGATTTCTAGTAATTCTTAGTGTCCCACCTCCTGCCCTCATGGGTACCACATCTTAGATGCAAAAGCAAAGATACCTGTTATTTCTTTTATATCCATAATATAATTTAGAAAATAATTTTGAAGATCCCCCTCCCTCTTTTCCTCAAATTTACCAGAATTTTTTTCTTGTGCTGTATGATAATATGTATGATTTCTTCTGTGTGATAATGAACATTTGCCTTTGAATACTAAATTTAGGAAACAGTGAAATTTAAGAGCAGCTATTAGTAAACCCTTGAATTAATTAAGCATCCTTTATTGAGTGAATTCATTGCCTCTAAGCCAACCTACTTCTCAATAAATCAAACCAAGTTAAATATAAAACGCCACCTTCTTTAAAAGGGCGGTATAAATGTCATAATATTTTGCTGGTATTTATACCAGCTGACCCACTTGCTTCAAACTACTATGTTTTGTGTTCAGAGAAAATGCCTGGGTTGCTGAGAGTTAATATGTAATAAGGGGCTGAAAAGGAATGGTGGCTCATGCGTGTAATCCCAGCACTTTGGGAGGCCAAGGCAGGCAGATCACTTGAGGTTGGGAGTTCCACACAAGCCTGGCCAATATGGTGAAACTGTGTCTCTACAAAAATACACAAAAATTAGCCGGGCATGGTGGTGCAAGTCTGTAATCTCAGCTACTTAGGAAGCTGAGGCAGGAGAATTGCTTGGACCTGGAGGCAGAGGTTGCAGTGAGCCGAGTTTGCGCCATGGCATTCCAGCCTGGACGACAGAGTAAGATTCTGACCCTCGCTCCCTCCCCAAAAAGTATGAAAAATTATGTAATAAGGAGTTCCAGGATTATTTCACAAGAAGAACATGTTCTTTCTCTAAGTTTCCTACAAAAAAAAGTACCAGATTTTCTTCCATGGTGCCCTTCTAAATTGAGTCCAGATCTGTTTTACTGCTGGAAACCCAAAGGAAATTCTCTATTGACAGTAGTTTTGGGGAGGTAAATGTTGCCAAAAGATTATCAAGGTCTTTAAATCAGAATGCCATCTTTGACCTCTTGGATAAAGAGGCAAAAACTTCAGCCTTAAAAGGTGAAATATTAGCAATTATTAGCATCTGGGATACTTGCCCAACTTTGAAAGTCTCGCCCAAGAATATGTCCCTAAGTCATTACAGATGACAATTCATGTTGTGAAAAGAATTTTCCAGCATTTAGAACAACACCTCATCAGCAAGCTGTCTTCAGGGAAACAAAACAAACAATATAATTTAATCTGAATTGATAAAAAGGCATCATTACCCTTGCAACTGATAATTTCTTTATGTTTAACACTCCTTATCATTTCTAATCCACTTTGAAACAGGTATCCAAAGGTAATTTGTATCAATATAAGCCTAACACATAGGTTATTGCTGAACTAGTACTTCCAATTACATAAAGCTTTTCTGCTGTACAAAAACATTTCTTGGTATCAACCTATTATAGGATTCAAAAATATTCGCTGAGTCAAATGAAGTCAAGTAGAAATGAGACAGTTAAATCACTCATTGAAGGGCCTCCAACTGCTGAGAACACTGCTTAAATATGATCAGAAATAACATTTGATAATTTTATCCTTTGGAAGATAAAGATTTTAATTTTATTCAGCTCTGGTTCAGAATTGAGGAATTTATACAAAACGATATCAAAAAAGAAGGGCTATGGCTAGTTGTTGGATATAATAAAGGATAACTGGTACTTCAATAACTTGTTAATTAAACTTCTTCTGATATGACACTGTATCAGAAGTTGTGTGTGTGTGAGTACTCATGCATGTGTGTGTGTAAAGCTCAATGTCACTAATCACCAGGGAAATGCAAACCAAAAATACAAGATACCACCTTATACCTGTCAAGCTGACTGTGTGTGTGTGTGTGTGTGTGTGTGCGCGCGCGCGCGCGTGCGTGTGTATGAAAAGTATTGACAGCAATGTGGAAAAACTGGAATCCTTGCACACCATTTGTCTATGTCTTAGTCTGTTTTATGTTTCTGTGACAGAATATCAATGACTGAGAAATGTATGCTGAGGAGAAATGTATTTGGCTTAATGTTCTGATAACTGGGAAACTCCAAGAACATGTGGCATCCAGCCAGGGTCTTTGTGCTGCGTCATCTCATGGCAGAAAGTAGAAGGGCAAGAGACTATGACAGCAAAGAGCACAGGGGAGGCTGAACTCACTTTTATAACAAACCTACTCTCACGGTAACTAATCCACTCCCACAATGTGGACATTAATCACCTCTTATTAAGCCCATCTCCTAGCACTGTCGATTCAGAGATTCAGTTTCTAGCATGTGAAATTTGGGGATATATTCCAACCATAGCAGTGGGAAAATAAAAAGGGAACAGCCACTAAGGAATATAATATGATGACGTATCAAAAATAAAAAGAACCGTCATGTGACTCAGCAATCCTGCTACTAGATATTTATCCAAAATAATTGAAATCAGGATCTCAGATATTAGCACTCCTATATTCATTACACACTATTCACAAGAGTCAATTTATGGAAACAATCTAAATATCTGTTGGTATGTAAATGAATAAGAAAACTATGGTATCCACATACAGTGAAATAGTATTTAGCGTTAATAAAGGATATTATGTGATGTGACAATGTGGATGAACCTTAAGGGCGTGATGGTAAGTAAAATTAAAAATGTAACAGAAAGACAAATGCTGTGTGATTCACTTACACAAGGTATCTAAAATAGTTGAATTTATAGAATCAAAAAGTGGAATATTTACAAGAGGCTGGAGAAAGAAAACTATGAAGAATTATTTATCAAATGACATAAAGTTTCAGTCAAGCAAAATGAATATGCTCTAGAGAACTGCTGTGTAACCCTGGACCTGTCATCAACAACAACGTATTAGAAGCTTACAAATTTGTTGAGAACAGATCTCCTGTTAACTGTCTTTAACACAATAAAATACAATTAAAAACAAATTTACTGTGCCAAAAGTCCTTAAGAAAAAGATAAATACTCAGCTTTTATTGGTACTAGCGGTAATGGTGACTAAAGAAATGAAAAGAAAATCCAGAAAATGTAGACAAATTATTTACCCATTTCTGAAGTTAAGATCAGGAAGCAAAGCCTTAAGTCTTCTGTAGTGGACATGTAATGAAAGCTACAAAATAATTATTTTGCTAAGTTATATTGTTTTTATTTTTTAAATGTTGTATATTATATATCATATATATTATATAAAATATAGTTAGAGGTAGATATTGTAGATGCACAAAAGTATACACAATTGGACAAGTTCAAAAGCTGGTCACACAGGTGACCAACATTCAAATCAATTAACTCATCAACATTTTAGAAGTTGCTCCTCTCTTAAAGATAACCACTATTCTTTCTTGAAACAGCATAGATTAGTTGTGCCTGTTTATTTACTGAATATAAACAGAATGTTATAGTATGTACCATTATGTTGGCTTCCTTTGATCAACATCGTGTTTGTGAGATTTGTCTTTTTGCTTGCTTTTCTAGATTGTTCACATGCATTACTGTATTGTATATTCACTGAGTGAATATACTGTATTTTATTTATCCATTCCAATTTTTAGAGTTTTGAATAGTTTGCTCAAGTTACCTTTAAATGATTTGGCTCAGAATATTAATAATTCTCATGTTATAAATTTATGTTATTCAAAATACAAAGTAGTATAAATTATACACTAAAATATGCCTGGGAAAAAACCTGTAGCAGGTTTACCAAACACTACTTGTGAATCTTTGATCATCTTTATGTTCAATTTTTTATTTAAAAATTTTCCGAACTTAATATATTTGGTTAAAGTATTTGGGGCAAAATAACTCATAAAATGGGTTAATCTCATCACATTTTATAGGAATCTACTAATTATTTGAAAAAGTACTAAGCCAAACTTTTAACATAGGAGTGGAACCACTTTTCTCTCTGAACAGCATTCCCAAGGTAAAAAACGGAGGTTAGTAAACAGTAATGACTATTTGCTGACCTATTTACGTGAAACTTACTAATCAGTCTGAGTTCGCTTTAGGGGATAACAGAAAAGATCATTAATCCTCAAATCTCCTGGCAGAATTTATTACAATCACAAAATTGTATAGGGTTGAGAGATGTGCTCTCCTATTAACATATTTACATATTAATGTTGCAATCTTCATAATGTAACATATACAGCAAATTAAAAAAAAAAAAAAAAAAACAAGTGATAGCATGTTTACCTATTTGCAGCATTGTTATCAGAGCTCTCCTATTTGTCAAGATTCCGGTATATAGTTCCCTGTCTTTTATGATTCTTCATATATACCTTCTATCCATCTTTTCATAATTCCCAGATGGTTTATTAAGTCTACCTAAGGCACCAGTTGGCTGGGATGTTTGTAAATATAAACAATTAAAAATAGACAAAAACATACATGATCCCCTTTGACACCTCTGTAGTACACATGTCCATGCTCAGCTTCTTTATCTTTCTCCTTACTAGTAAGATCTCCATCACAGGAATAGGGCAGTTCATGGAATATGGACAGTTTCTAAGCTGTGTCTCTCTGCTTTTCTGGCTGAGGGTTTTCCCTAGCAACACGGGGCCTGCTTAGCAATGTTCAGAGCATATGTGAAGCAAGGACATACAGCATACTCAGAGACAACCCTCAATTCTAGTTTCTAACCATCCCAGCAAGATAGAACCCTGGTTAGGTGGTAACTCACTTAGCAATCTGCATAATCTCTTGGCTTTTTCTCCCACTCCTCCTTTATCCACTCCCTTATTGCGTTCTGTTCTCTGAAATTATCTCCTAAATAAATCATTTTATCCGAATGTTTTTCTCAGAGCTTTGGGAGAAACCGAACCCAGACATTTCTTCTCTTATGAATTTAAACTCCTCTAAAGCCATATTAATGGACATCAACTGAATTCCAAAACTTCAGCTCAAAGAGCTGTTATGTTAATACGTCTATTTATAGAGCAGGGTGATTTAAACAGGATCCTTTACTGAAGCATTTGTCAGAAACTTAAGTGAATCAAAGTGATCCCTGAGGAGGGAGAGATTATTAAAAAGTGATTTACAAATTTACTTGATCAAACGACTGTTTTAGTTGTGTATCATTGGCCAAGCTGATGTTTATTGTTAGAATACATTTTAGTAAATTAAAAAAAACTTCAAAACTCAAATATTTAAACTATCCAAGCTACTAATGGAAAGGAGAAACGTCAAGGCAGTAGAGACTCTTGCAAAGAGAAAGGTGAAAATCTTCTGTAAAGACACGGGGTTCTTACTGTGCTGTTCTGGAACCAGCTTCTGCCAACCAGCCTCATTCCTCACTTGTAGAGAACCTTTCTTGATACATTACAGCCCTTAGTATTCTGAATTGTGAAGGATGTTGGACTTAAACCCCAATAAACCTTACATTCTATAACTTTATTATCCATTGACGTGTTTTTTGGTTGACATTGAATCTAGCAAAAAGGTCGTCTTATTTGAGTTTATGACAAGCCTGTGTATCAAGTAAGGCACTTTTTGCTGCAAGAAGCAAAAAGACCAACCAAATGATTGTAAACCATAAAGGAATTTACCAGCTTACATAACTACAAAGGCAAAGCTTAAGTAATTTCAGAAATAACTTAAAGCAGGGCTTGAAAAATATCACCAGGATCACTTTATTTCACCTCTCTGCTCAGCTTTGTTCTCTTTCATTGCTGGTTTTGTTCTCAGGCAGGTATGATCCTTGTCCCAAGATGTGAACCATAGGCTGTGTTGCCAGCAATAAATGCATTGTCAACTTACCATGGGTTTATCTGGATGTAGCCCTATCATAAGTTGGGTAGCTTCTGTGCTTTTATTTAGGTGGACAGGATGAACATACATGACCACTTCCTCCCTGTTTCTCTTAAGGACAAGAGGCTGATAAGAAGATAAGAAAGTATGCAGAACAATTATTACTGCCTTCCCTATTCTCCTCTGACTGACTTTACCATGGTGGCAGCATCGTACATGTTCATTGAATGGGAGAACTTTAGTTATTTACCTCCAGATAGAAGCATTTACTTACTTTAAAAACCCATGGAACCTGTTATATAAGAGTTACTCAAACATAGTTTGAGTCATAATATTGGAAGATGATGCAATGGGAAATGTAAATTATTCCAATTCTTTATTATTTAAAAATGAAATTAAAAATGAGAAGATACTTGTCCATAAACATACAATAGATTATTTTTGTTGGTTTGACCATGTTGAGATAAAAAATGATTTTCCTTCTCTACAGTTTATAATCTGGATTTTGAACTTCAGCTTTGGTGAATGTCTAGAGCAGTTAAAGTTCTGACAGAAACACATTTCAATCAAATATGAAAGTGATGTTGGGACCCCTGCGTGAATAATTTTGCTGTTGTTCACACCTTGACTTGCTAGTAACTAGTTATTCATTGGTTAATGCCCAGGGTCAAAAATAAGAATATGTAACAGGATGGGTACAGGAAATGCATTCTCATCATGAACCAAAGTTAACATGGCCTATGAAAGGAGGCTAACGTGGCCATAACCTTAGGAGTGGTGGTTATACAGACTCAGCTTTGCCACTTGCAAGAATAAATATCACATAATGATATGGAACTTAATAGCGGAGACACTGATGCCTTTCAGTTTTCTGTAAATGAGTATTTGCATTAAAATAGAAGGCAATATCAATAGGTGTCCTAATGTGACATGTATTATGATGTTTCCATAATTAGAATTGCTGGACAATATTTAAGAAATATAGATCTATGCAATATACATTATTTTAAAAGTAAGTAAACTAGTAACTGTCAAAGGATAGTAGTTATAACATTGGATAAAAAATTCTGGATTCCATCATCCTAAACACAAATTTTCAAGAATAATTTCTTGTATAGCATTTCATGACAAACATTAGAAGTCATTTATATTATTGTCTATGCATGTTGGGGGAGAAATATCAGTAGTGTTTTCCAATGATTTCATCTCTCTGAATCCTGAGTCAGACTAGTGAGGAAGAATAAATATGTGCTTAGCCTAAATTTTTTGATGATAAGAATTTTATTTCAGCAGATAATAATGCTAAGGAACAAAACAAATGGACAAAATTTAAGCTCTTATGAATACCTAATACTGCTTAGGCACTGTGCTCCATTCTTCACATACAGTATTTCATGTAATTCTCATACTGCCCTAGGAATAGGTGTAATTTTATGGATGTGAGGATTGAGACATAGAGAGGTTAAATCACACAAGTGTCTGCTCTGTGGCATAGCCTAGACTTGATTTCTTGATTTTCTAACACACAGTGCTGCACTCTTCTGCTAGTCCCACGTGTCTGAGATTTACTGATTTTATGCACACAAACAAATCAATGACACATTAATAGGCATGAGTAGGGAGGTTAAGCAGGCGTCATGTCACAGTTATAGTGGCACTGAAATGAGAGCACATCCAAATGAATGAAAGTCATATTTAAAGTGCCAATCTTCCTTGAGCAAAACTTCTGTGAGACAAATTAAGTTTACAGATACTTATGCAATCAAAGATTTATATATTTATATACATTTAACATGTAAAATACCTTTGGGGTCTTTTAATTCAGCCCCTTCCCTTTACAGAGGAGGAAAATGATGTGCAGGGAGGTGAAGGTGAAGTCCTTTGCTCAAAGTCACAAATTAAGGAAGCCTAGACCTCAAGATGACCTGAATACAATCCTAGTTCCTTTTCTGTGACCACGATTACTTGGTCACAGAATCTAGAGATAGTGAGAGGAATACACGCATTTTTGAGTAGCATTTTCTGACTTCCACAACATTACTTAGTGAAAAAATATCAGGGCTATGAAGAGAGTCAGTAGTATCGCAACTAGAGCCCGACGTTTGGACAATTTTGGGGGAAGCAGAGGACAAGTATCATTAGCGTGGGCCATTCGTAAACTTCTTACTGGTTTTCCTTTTCCCTTAGTCATGAGTCACATTACTAAATAGTGGAGTATGTCATGAGTCTTGTCTAGTGCCTGACAATATTGAAAGCAAGCAAAAACCTTCAAAAGATTGCCAACTGTTGTGGCAAACATCTCACATTCACACATTCATGAAGTTGGCATGTAAGGCTTTCTAGTATAGAAATTTCAGCATATTCAGCTACTCCATTCAGTACTGCAAAGAAACACTGCCCCTCCTACAGTACTTTCTAACAGCTGGATGTTTAAAAATGAGAAAATTCTTTTATATCGCCTCTGGAAAAGGAGTAGAAAGGGTGATACTACCTCTGTTTGGCAGATGTGGGGATTTTATGGTCAGTCTGTGGAGGTGTCCATAAAGTATCAGGGGGCTTTCATGCCCACAGCCTCAAGTTCCAGTACATCCTGAAGGAAATCAACTCTTTTCATATGGCCACAGATGATTATATCAGGGCTCAAGCTTAGCACGTATGATCAAAGCAGAGAGAGACCAAGGGCCTCTCAGGTGATTAGCAATCAATCCTTGATAAATCGGGATACTCTGTATTTGAGTAGCAATGTGACATAATCAAAACTTCTTAGTGCAAATCATATATAATATGTATGCTCAAATATTTCGTAGCAGTGAATAAAAGGTGTTACACCATTTCTCAATGAAATGTTTGTAATAAAAATTTTTAAGGCAACACACCTACTAAAGACAACACAATATGAATTGTAAATGTAGATCAATCTCATGATCCTCTGGCTTCTTTTATTATTTTTTCTTCAACTGCACTTTGGTCTAAAATATGGTTGCACAAGACTCTCTGATATTCTAAAAGCAACACTAAAATCATCATGGATCTAGTTTATAACCTTAACTTTTCAGTTTCCAAACTTACTTGAGTCATTTTTACAATGTCTATGCCTCATCTCCTAATCCTGCCAAGGTACATTGTGATTAGTTTTACCATCATGAATCACATTAACTATTTCACTTCTCTTCACTTGGAAGTATTCCCAATAATCACTAATGCCAAAATTCATAGTACATTATAAAATCTGTATACTACTTCTATTATGTAGATTTGATACCACTGACCATTTAATCCTTACAACTTATATTTTTTGACATTTGCAACCATCTAGATCCCTTTTATAGGATTTCCTATTTGTTTTCCTTCCTCAGCTTCTACCTCCCATTTTTTACTCATTCTTCATATATTAAATAAAGAATTACATATATATAAACTACATAAGAATTATGAGTTTATAAGAGTTACATAGGAATATATATAATGAGCAAAAAATTCATATATATATATACATATATATATATATATATAAAACATATTTTCAGATTCTCATTGTTCTTACTTTACTTTTCTAAACAATAGCCAAGGCCAATCTTAAACATTAACTATGGCTTAGAATATGTATACTCTAATGACTCACAAACTTATCTCAACACCCATGATATTTCTCTAATGAATTACAAACATACTTATTTGAACACTTCACAGTAAATATAGTCAAATGATGACTAGCTCTTCTTTGTATTTGATGAGTCATTGGATCATTAAGTTGGAATGACTGAAATGGTTTGGCTGTGTCCTCACCCAAATCTTAACTTGAAGTGTAATCACCAGGTATCATGAGAGGGAGCCATTGGGAGGTAATTGAATCACGGGGATGGTTTCCACCATGCTGTTCTTGTGCAAATGAGCGAGTTCGCAGGAGATATGATGGTTTTATAAGCATCTGGCATTTCCCCTGCTGGCACTTTCTCTCTTCTGCTGCCTTGTGAAGAAGCACCTTCAGCAACAATTGTGAATTTCCTGAGGCTTCCCCAGCCTTGTGGAACTGTGAATCAATTAAAACTTTTTTTCCTTATAAATTACTCAGTCTTGGGCATTTCCTTATAGCAATGTGAGAAGGGACTAAAAATGTAAATTGGTACCAAGGTGATGGGGCACTGCTGTAAGATACCTGAAAATGTGGAAGCAACTTTGGAACTGGGGAATGGGCAAAGGTTGGAACAGTTTGGAAGACTCAGAAGATGTGAAGATGTGGAAAAGTTTGGGACTTCCTAGAGACTCCTTGAATGGCTTTGGCCAAAATAATGATAGTGATATGGAAAATGAAGTCCAGGCTGATTTGGTCTCGGATAGAGATGAGAAACTTGTTGGGAACTGGAGTGAAGGCTGAGACTGGCAGCCTTTTGCCCCTACCCTAGAGCTCCATGGAACTTCTAACTCAAGGAGATGATTTATTTAGGGTATCTGGTGAAAGAAATTTCTAAGTAGCAAGGCACTGAAGAGGTGCCAGAGCATAAAAGTTTGAAAAATTTACAGCCTGATGATGGAGTAGAAAAGCAAAACCCAGAATTTCTCTGGGGAGAAATTCAAGCCAGCTGCAGAAATTTGCCTAAGTAAGGAGGAAATGAATGTTAATTGCCAAGACAATGGGGAAAATGTCTCCACGGCAAGTCAGAGAGAGCTGCTTGATAGCCCCTCTCATCAAAGGCCAGGAGGCCTAAGAGGGAAAAATGGTTTCTTGGGGTGGGACCAGGGACCCTTGGTGCGTGCAGCCTCAGGAAATGGTGCCCTGCATCTCATCCACTCCAGCCATGGCTAAAAGGGGTCAAGGTGCAGCTCAAGCTGTTGCTTCAGAAGTTGCAAACCCCAAGCCTTGGCAGCTTCCATACAGTGCTGAGTGTGCAGATGAGCAGAGGGCAGTAATTAAGGTTTGGGAACTTCCACCTAGATTTCAGAAGATGTTTGGAAATGCTTGGATATTCAGTCAGAAGTCTACTGCAGGCACAGAGCCCTCATGGAGAACCTATGCTAGGACAGTGAAGAAGGGAAAATGTGAGGTAGGAGCCCCCACACAGAGTCACCACTGATGTACCACCTTTCTCTAGACCCTGGAATCCTACATCAGCTGACAGCTTGTACCATGAGCCTGGAAAAGCCACAGATACTCAACATCAGCCATAAAAACAGCTGGAGAGGGTATGTATCCTGCAGAGCCACAGGGGCAGAGCTGCACAAGGCTGTGGGAGTGCCCCTCCTGCATCAGCATGACCTGGATGTGAGACATGGAGTCAAAAAAGATTATTTTCTACAGACACTGTCAACAGTCACTGAGGCCTCCTTGTGGGTGGAGGGATGGAGGATGAAGAGGATCAGAAAAACTAACTACTGTTTTCTTTTTTTCACTTAAAATCTCTTTTCTCAAATCACATTGACACATGGGTGGCTTGAATTGGTTAAGGTGGAAAGATGTTAGAGGGCTTTGCGGAAAGAACATGAACAGAGAATGAATCCAGGTCTTGGGTGATAAGGAATTAATTTAACCATGAGGCATATGGTCCAAAAGAATTTACATGATTTCTTCCTTGTGAATAAAAATAATTGAAAAAATAAATTTCTATTTGTCTCTTGGTCATTAACTAATATACCACATATATTTATGTGTGTGGGTTTAGAACAAGAATATGTGTCAGAGTGGAAGACAGAAGAATTAATACATAAAATTTGTCCTCTGAATATTTTTATAGAATGAGGCCCCAAAAATGCTTGAGAAGGGCAGGTATATAGAAAGGAAACAGTGTAGAGATTTGGAATCTAAGCTGGATTTGAGTTTGGACTTACTATCAGTCTGAGAAAATCATTACTCCCATTTTTTATGCATCAACTAAATTTAATAATACATCCTATACAGGGTTGTCCTGAGGTTTAAATGAGATGGTGTTTGTGAATGTGCTCCATAAACTATGGGTTTAATTTACATAGGGACCCATAAATTATAAATTACATTTATAAATTATAAATTATGTTTATAATTTAATTATACTGAATTATGAAGCCGTGGTAGGATTTTAATAAAAGTTTTATGATATTCTGAGAATATGTTTTTTTTTTTGATATTACAGTGAAAATCCACAATACTATTGGGGTAGGAACATACTTATATCCTTAAATAGCAATGCAAGTGTTTTACATATATTGCTTTAGGGGGATCTTCTGTAATGTTCTTAAGGCTGATATTATAATCAGAATCATAATTATCATAGCAGGTGATAGTAGCAGTAGTAGTAAATGGTTATTAGAAAAATCTTTTTTATCTTTTAGTTTCTAAACAGACATCAATTTAGGAACAACTTTACTTTTTTATTCATAAAATTGATATATAGACACAGCAGAAATGATATAGGCAAGTTTTCCTTAAGATGTTAACAGTATCAGTGCTGTTCCCACAATTTTTTTTTCTTTGTTCAGAGAATCAGAAAGAGAAATAGACTCCAGATCCACTCTCTAAACACCACGGTTAAGATTTTCATTCACGAAACCAGGAGGTTTCTTCATAGTTTCAGGTTTTTCTTAGTACTCCTACCCTTCCTTTGTTCTGGTTCCTAATCAATATTATGACAGGAAAACAGAGAATCTTGCTGTCTATTAATACAGCTGATTTCAGCAGAAATTTCAGAATCCAGCTTAGAGAATAACTGAGCTAAAGAGAAAAAATATTTTATGTTTTTGTCTTTTTAGTGATTGTGTGGCTGAAACTGGGCAATTTCTGCCAACACATCTACTGTGACTTTCTTCGTCTGAGCTTTAAATAAATCAGGTAATTGGTCTCTTACTATTGCTCCTGGGAACTCTGTCATATAATAGAGCTGAACTTTAGGAAGTTTTTGTTGTTGTTGTTGTCGTTTGTTTTTTGTTTTTTGATATAATACCCCCAGACTCAATTCTTGAGAAAATTTCCTCTGCACAATTTCACTTTCATAAAGAAATCAATGAGAATTAAAAACAAACAAACAAAAAACAGAAAATAAAGCACTTGGCAGATGGATTATGGAAAGCGGGTCCTGGCTTGTAGGGGATGCAGCACTTACAGAGCACATGCCAGAAGAGAAAGGAGCAGGGCAGAGCCAGGTTAGATCAAAATACAGGACTAGCTGGAGAATAATATCCCCTCCATTTGCACCTGCACTACCAACGAAATCAGTGAAAATCCACCCCACCTCCTTCTTCCTGGCAACCTCTGAGCTGAAATGAACCTCCAGATGCTGTTTTAGTTACATCAACGGAGTTAATTCTCATGTTGTTAACCTCGAAATATTTACTTCACTAAAATCACTCATTTTTGTTCAGGTTAACAGACTTAGCGTGTTAAGTATCAGCTGTGGGGGCATTTGGAAAAGTGGGTAAAACAACTCTCCTCCGGGTTGTAATAAAATGATGTTTTCCCATAGACACCCACTCATCCCTGACTCCTTTGTTTATATCTCCGTGACTATCTGGTTTGAACATTGGCTTCTTAGAGTAGTGCATCTTTGAAAGCAATGGCAGACTGGCAGACCTACAGAAAACAAAAGAATCTCTTATGGAACTAGCTTCTTTTCTACATCTTCCATTGGGATAGTCAAGAACAGTTTCCTGACGAATGTTGTAAAGGTAGAAGCATCAAATAAATCTCTTAGGGTAGCTTTGGGAAAGGGATCCAAAAAGGAGAGAGATTCATAGTATTATTTTACCCCTGCCAGCCAAAATTAGGCAAGCTTTAATTCAAACATAACCCTTTCTATATTTTATAAACATGTAATTCTGCAATTTCCAGACCCCCATAAAATTTGAATCCCATAGGTCACATTGCTTTTGGGACAAAACTCAAAGTTGTCAATGTGATTCACAGGAAACTGCATGAAGTAGCCCTTGTTTATCACTCCAACCCTACCTCTGGTCAGTCTTTCCTGCTTTCTGGACAGACCAGGTAATGTGGCTTTCTCAAAATATGCTCTTCCTATGCACTGCTCCATCTTTTTTTTTTTTTTTTTTTAATGAGACGGAGTCTTGTTCTGTTGCCAGGCTGGAGCGCAGTGGCAAGATCACCGCAACCTCCATCTCCCGGGTTCAAGCAATTCCCCTGCCTCAGCATCCTGAGTAGCTAGGACTACAGGTGCATACCACAACAGCCAGCTAATGTTTTATATTCTAGTAGAGATGGGGTTTCACCATGGCCAGGAAGGTCTCAATCTCCCGACCTCGTGATCCACCTGCCTGCCTTAGCCTCCCAAGTGTGGGGATTACAGGCATGAGCCACCACACCCAGCCTCCATCTTCTTTTTATTTTCAGGAGCATTACTTAATATTCACAATTTTAGAAAAACTTTCGTTGACTGATTTCACCCTCAGCCTGGGCCATTTATTTTGTGGTAAATTCTAATAATAACCTATAGCTATTCCTCTAAGATATTAAAATAGATACTGTATAAACACCTATTTACACTAGTCAATATATAAAAATGTTCCCCACTGAAGCATGGCTTCATAAGGACAGAGACTATCCCTTTTGTTCATAATCATCATCCTAGCACCTGCTTAATGCATGTTGCATTACGGCCACCTTGCATCCTTTTGTTGAATAAATGTCATATTACAGCATATAATTTAAAAAATGCTATGTCTAGCAAAGTGTGACACCTGTGGGAAAAACTGTTAACAATTGCTCGTTTTGAGTAAACAAAGCTTTTTGCAAATATAAACTAGTTTGCTACCTGCTTATCCCATCAAAGTGATGAATGCTCTCAAAGACACACACACACACACCTTCCTCGACACAGCTAAAGCATGCCTACGCAGTGATTTCACTCCTCGTTGTTTCCATTTATACTGTGTTTTACCTGTGTGTGTGTGTGTGTGTGTGTGTGTGTGTATAGTAGTTTAAATTGTAAACCTACTGAGAAAGAATCATAGATTTTTTTTTAAAAAGCAGTCAGTACACTATTAAATAATGCTTACAATGCTACTTAAGAATAACAACCACAACATGTGTCTTGGGAAATTTAAGAGGCTCTCACAGTGCTTTGATTTTTGGTAGTGGGTAGATAACCGCACTATGTAAATCCAACTTGACAGGTGTAGTATAAGAGTGAAGAGATTCTCTGGTATTTTGTAGGCAGGAAAAAATCATGTGTCATTCAGAAGCTGTTTCGTTCTAATATACGAATAAAGGAAAAAAGGTAAATATAAATTCCAATGGTTCATGAGCAGTTAAAAAATGCTAGTTTTAGGGAGGAAAACAACTGTTTCAGAAACATTTATTACGGTAAAAGCAAATTAAAATGCCAAGAAGTGGGAAGGAATGAAGAATGATAAAGTTACTAACAGGAAGACCAAAGGGCTACTAATGTACATATGTAGGAGCATAGCTAGGATCACGGTGCTACAGTTGAGCTGGAGAAGAGCTTTTAGGGTAGATGTTTGAACCCTAAGGAGGATCTAAAGACAGGAGCTCAAAGTGCAACATTTTCATTGGCCTATTTTTAAATTTGAAGTTCAAAAGTAGGTGATATCCATCTACCCTAAGCTGAAATGTTAAGAGTAATAGTAAAGGAGGAAGGGACCAAGAAGTGGTTTCCAAGGAGATTGCGTGAATTTAATCCAGTTTATTAAGATTCCCCTTCATTCTACCAATAAACAATAAGTAGGCTCTATTATCCCCTCTAAAACAGGTAAGTCACTGTGCTTGCACTAGACCCAGAAAGATGGTATGCAATAAATGCTTAACTAATCATTCATGCTTACCCTGTAGAGTTTGCAGTTTGCATTATTTCTCTAATAATGGAGTTCTGGTGTCTATAATTATGCAGTCATTCTGGGTAGTCCCAACATGCTATTATGTCAAAGACATCGATTTCCCACGACAGTGGGGTCACTCAGAGGCTTTATAAAATACATATAACATACATATTTATGATTATGTCATTTGCAAACAAACAATTTGATTTTCTATTTCTAATTTGAAAACATTTCCTTATTTTACCTCATTATTCTGGATAACACTTCCAATACTATGTCAAATAAAAGTGCTGTAAATGGGCATACTTGTCTTATTCCAGATTGTACAGGAAATATTTCTACTTTTCTTATTCAATAAAATTTTAGCCATGGTAATATGAGTTGCTTACTGTGTTAATGTGAGTTTCTTCTATATCTAATTTATGGATTGTTTTTATCAGAAAGTTAGTTTTATTTTTAGCAAATGCTTTTTTACATCTATTGAAATGATCATATCATTTTGGTCTTTGATTCTATTAATTGTGATGTATCATGTTTATAGATTTGTATGTGTTGAATATTGATCATGGTGAATAATCTTTTAGATGTGTTGTTGGATTTGGTTTTCTCGTATTTGATAAATTTTACATATATGTTTACCATATGTAAACATATATGTACAATCACATTTTAATTTTTTCACTGACGCATTCATTGTTCAGGAGTATATTGCATAATTTTCATTTGCACATTTTCCAAAATTACTGTTACTGATTTCTAGTTTCATTGTTGTCAGAAAAGATAATTGATAATAATTTTAGTTTTCTTAAGTTTATTAAGGCTTATTTTTATGCCATAAAATGTGATCTATGTTTGTATTAGTCTGTTTTCATACTGCTATAAAGAACTACCTGAGACTGAGTAATTTATAAAGAAAAGAAATTTATTGACTCACACTTCCACAGGCTTAACAGGATGCATGACTGGGAGGTCTCAGAAAATTTGCAACCACAGCAGAAGGTGAAAGGGAAGCACGGACCTTCTTCACATGGTGGCAGGAGAGAGAAAGGGAGGGAGGGAGAATGGCCACACTTTTAAAGCATCAGATCTCACGAGAACTCACTCACTATCACAAGAACAGCATGGGAGATATCCATTCCCAGGATCCAATCTCTCCCCTGAAACATGGGGATTATAATTCAAGAAGTGATTTGGGTGGGGACACAGAGCCAAACTATATCAATATTGGAGAATGTTCAATGTGCACTTGAGAAGAATGTGTATTCTGCTGCTACTGGATGGAATGCCTGTACATATCTATTAGGTCCATTTAGTCCACAGTGGGTTCAATTCCAATGTTTTCCTATTAATTTTTTTTCTGTGTGATCTATTATTAAAAGTTGGATATTGAAGTTCCCTATTACTGTATTGCAATCTAGCTCACTATTTAGATTCATTAATATTTGTTATATCTATGTAGATGGTGTGATGGTGGGTACATATATGTATGTAACTGTATCCACTTGGTAAATTGACCTTTCTTTCATTATATAATGCCTGTCTTTGTCTCCCTACAGTACTTAACTTAATATCTATTTAATGTGATATAAGTATAGCTACCCTTGCTTTACGTTGGTTTTCATTTGCACGAAATATTTTTTTCCTTTCTTTCACTTTCCCCAAAAGTGAGGTGAGTTGCTTATAGGCAGGATATTACTGGATCTTATTAATCCAATCCAGTCACTCTGTCTTTTGATCAGATAATTCATTTACATTCAAGGGAATTATTGATAGGTGAAGACTTACTGTTGCTACTGTGTTAATTGGTTTCTGTGGGTTTTGCAGATTCTTAATTTCTTTTTTCCTCTCATGATATCTTCCTTCATAGTTTGATGGTTTTCATAGCTGGATGCTTTGAATGCTTTCTATTTATGTTTTGTGCCCCTACTAAAGATTCCTCCTGTGTGGTGACCATTAATCTGACATAGAACGTCTTATACATACAACATCCTATTTCAAACTGATAACAACTTTGCATTAAACTCTACAGTTTTACTCCTTCCTCCATATTTTATAGTTTTGATAACTGAATTTATGTTAGTTTGTAATGTGCTTCCACTGACAATTAATTACAGCTGCTCTAATTGTCATTTCAGTCTTTGTACTAGGGATGAAACTGCCTTATTCACCATTATTTTGTCCTTACACTATTTTTGGTATGCTTCTATTTTATCTATCCTATTGAGTTTTGTGCTTTTGTATGTTTCACACTATTAATTAGCAGCTTTTTCTTTTAGTTTAAAGAACTCGTTTTAGCAAATCCACTAAGATTAATCTGTTGGTGATGAAGTAACTTAGCTTTTGTTTGTCTGGCACAGTTTTTATTTCCATCTCGTTTCCCAAAGGAACTTTGCTGGAGAAATTATTTTTGGTTGACACAGTTTTCCTTCCCTACCTTCAGCACTCTGAATAGATCATTCCGATTTCTTCTGGCCTGCAGAGTTTCTGCTAGAAATTCACTGATAATTTACTTACAGTCCGTTGTATGTCATGTGTTTCTGATCTCATGCTGGTCTAAGAAGTTTTATTTGTATTTGTATTTTTTAAAGATTTATTATTATGCCTCTTGCCATAATATACTTTTTTGTGGATTGATTTTAAATGGAGAAGTCTGCACTTCCTGTATTGTGTATTGACGTCTATCTCCCAGTTATGCAAGATTTTAGCCATGATTTCTTGAAATATGCTTTCTGGCTTTTATTCTCTTCCTTATTTTGCAAATGTTAGTATGTGAGTGCTTTATCTCTTCATGGTATCCTATAATTCCTATAGGTTTTATTCCTTTATTTCTTAATCATGTTGTCTTTTTGCTCCTCATACTATTTAATTTCAGATGCCCTGTTTTCCTGCTCACTGATACTTTTTTCTGCTTAATTTAGTCTGCTATTGAAGATTTCCGTTAAAAGTTTTCAATTCTGTCATATATTCTTTATCTCTACTATTTGTAGCTGCTTCTTGTAAATTGTTTCTACTTCTTTATCAAACTTCTAAATGTGTTACTTTGTAAAGTGTATTAAATATTGTATTCATATATTTTTACAGCTCACTGCACTTCTTAATGAGTAACATTCTGAATTTTCCCCATAATTTTATAGATATCTATTTCTTTGGCATCTATTATTGAGCTTTATTAATTACTTTTAGAGTTGCCATAATTCTCTGACTCTTTATATACTTGTCTCCTTGAATTGTGTTTTGCACATTTAAAAAGACAGTCCTCTGACCTAGCCTATACAGGTGTTCCTTGGCAAAGATAGACTTTCGCTATCTTATTTATACAGGAGGAAGGAAAACCATTTGGTCTAGCCTTTGGTTTTAGAAGCATCGGTTGGTAATGAATATGACCCTAGAGAGCTTTAATTTTTTTAAAAAATGAGTTTTGATTAACAAAGTGCAAAGAAAAGCAAATGTAATCATATATACATATTTTTTTTCTTTTTTCCAATTTTGATTATTAAATTTGAAAAATGTGGCACCACTGAGAAGAGTATCATTAATGCTTAATATTTCCAGGTAACTTCACTGCTCATGAAGAGACTGCCCTAGACTCAGAGACCACAGTTGAGGTTGAGCATATAGAGCAGATAATCAAAAAGTTGTGATTTTTTTTTTTTTTTTGGCATTAGGCACTTGTATAGCTCTGTAAACCTTGATACATACCCTTGAGGCTGTGAAGATTCAACCCACTGGCTTCAAGAAGATGTTACTATATAGATTTTAGTGCAAGTAAAAGATGCTTTTTCTCAGAGGAAAGAAAAGGGTTGTAGGCAAAGTAAGGAGTTGACTTGGAAACAAGAGGGGTGCACTCTGGTTACTGACATATACAGGCAAAGCACACACATTGTTAATTTTCATTTCCTTCCAGAAAATGGTGCTAAGGGAACATTAAACACATGTGCTAGCATTACACACAAGTGTTTTTTTCTTTCTCCTTCCTCTAGTTTTAAGTTCAATCACTCAATACTTTACCCCTTGTGCTGTTTATGAAGTCTGTGATACAGTCTTTTCTTGAACTAAATCAATGAATCAATGGCAAACTGGACTCAGAATGAGACAACCTCAAGTATTATTAATCAATATAGGAAGGTACCAGCTTACGCTGGAGGGGGGTGAGTATGAACTGCATTGAAAGGAATTAAGGAAGGGGGAAGGAGGGAAGGAGAGGAGGGAAGGAGGGAGGGAGGGAAGAAAGGAAGAAAGAAAGAAAAGAAAGAAAGAAAAACAAAAAAGGAAAAGAAAAGGAAGAAAAAGAAAAGAAAGAGAAAGAGAAATAAAAAATCAAACTGGCATTCCTTTCCCTTGTGGACTTGCTATACTCCTAAGGAATGTTGGGGAAACTTGTAAACAAGGTTTCTTTCTGTGACTTATCCCAGCACAGCACTAAGTTTCTTCTTAGAGTCTTTAAATGGATATTAAAAACTTTTTCTTCCATTCTATTTTTTTCCCTTGCTCTGAGGATATACACATATTTTTGTGTGTTGTAGTACAGTGAAGTAGGATACTTCAGGTTGCAGCTCAGGTCTTGCTGTTTATGTCAAGACACAGAACTCTAGTGAGATTAACTAATCCTAAGTTTCATTATTCAATTTATTCTTAGATTTATAGTAAATAAAATTATTTATAGTAAATAAAATTATAGTAAGTAAAATGCAATAAAATTATTGCATTTAAACTCAATTTTAAGCAGTCTTCTTTCCAGCAGGCTCAGGAGAAAAAAATGTTTCGATACTCTTTCAAATTCCATGTCCTACCATCCTCTTAGTCTTGAAAGTTCTCAGCAGGAACTAATGCATCAGGGCCCACACTTGCAAGATCCCCTTTCCAAGTCACATTATTTTCTCATTAAAAAAAGTATTTTCATTTTATCTAGTTTATCTAGTTTTTTATTCAAGAAAACATATGTAGATTTCCTTGAAGAGGTCCTGCAAATTAAGATTCTGGGCCTATAAATCCCTGCCCTAATTTTTTATGGTACAGTGACCCTGCTCCCATAACTTCTTTTCTCCACCCCCAGGTTTCCGAAATCTCCTGTGTATCCTTGGAAAGGTAAAGTGGCAGACATCAAAAAAAGATCAAATTAAACAACAAAGTGGTAAACGTGCCAGAGTCAAAAACTTAGACTATGAGTATATGATAGAGTGGCAGTACGAATGATAGAATGCTGGGGGAAGTAGGTCAGGATTAATATTTTAGCACTATCATGAAGCCTGGCATAGTCATTAGACCTTAATCATGTGGTGGAAGTTGAGTAGTAGAAAAACTAGATTTATAGAAAAGAAAAGCAGATAAGGAAGATAGAGAATATTTTTAATAAACAGTGAAGCAAAACACACACATTAAATTAACTATCTTTCTTTTTATGATTACCCAGAGCTAAAATTATAATTTTTTTATTTTGCTATCCAAAAAAGCAATTTATAAAGAACAGCTAACATAGTAAGAAGAAAAAACTGCCACAAAGCTATCAATTTGAAGTGATGAGGCAAGAAGGGAGTCTCCTGATGTCCATGAGATGGTATGACTATTCAGAATATAAATAGAATTATTAAAAAATACTTTTGGTTGTTTAGGAACATGAAATAATTCAAAGAAAGTACTGCTGTAAACTAGAATTGACTTCTAGAAATTTCATTGCCTGTGACACAAATCCAGCACGTTCCATTGCCTTACTAAGAATTCATGAGGATACCACCTCCCTGTGGATAAATTATACAATTGCAAATATCTGGATAAAGGACAGGCAGCCTGACAATTTTCAGAACCTGCTCTTTGCAATCTTATGTGTTTTCAATTTTCTTTATAAAAGTATTAGAATTTTTTGAAGGGTTGTGTTTGCTACACTTCCCATGAATCTGGGAAATCTATGATAAGAGGAACTGGGCATTCTGTTTTCTTCAGCATCCTTAAGAATTCTAGTCAATTCATTTCAATACAAATTTGTTGAGCATGAATTATCTGATGATCCTTTTATACTGCTGTATTGGATTTTTTTGTATCTCTTGTAATGTTGTTTAAATTTTTCATTTATTTATTCTGTGGCCTCTCAGCCAGATGATTCTTTCAATGATAGCTATTACAAAGTACTTGTGAATGTTAGATACTTCCAGAGATATAAAAATGCAGAATTAAATGAAACACTTTGTGTGTGTGTGTATGTGTGTGTGTGCATGTGTATGTGTATGGTGCTTACTCTATATCCATAACAAATGATGCAATAGAGAATCTGGATATGTATAAGACTAAAATCATGGCTTTATAGAAATTATCATAATTAATCCTATAAAATTAGCTCTAATGCATTTAAGTGTCTTTATACCAGGTAACAAAAAAATGAACAGTATAAAAAAGTCATATTAGAAGATAGACATCTTTCTTTTTTTTTTTTTTTTTGAGTTGCTACAGTTTGAATGGTTACAACAAAAGTATTAGATATTATATTGTACCATAAAAGACAACAAAAAGCCAGCTCACCAAGCAATGGAACTAATATAAAAGCAGCCTATATAAATACCTAGAAAGGGAGGGCATTCCTAGCTAAAAGTTTTGAAGGGAAAATGAGGCTATACTTCAAACCCAGGGCCATGAAAATTAAAACAGATGTAGTTTTCATTTAAAGTATCAACTTCTTTCATTTTATTATTTGGCTCACCAACCAAATCATAAACCAGCAATGTCCCATGTACTCAACCTTTCCTAACAAAAAAATAAAAGGCCATGGTTTCTAGGAACCACTAGACTCATTTATGTAGTGGAATATTCAGGAAAACTATCATCTATAGTAATATGGAAAAGAGAATACATAATCACTTTTGGATCTGGAAAAGGAAATTCTAGGCAAGACTTCAAAAGTGCCAACTGGTTTCTGTATAAAACAAGATATATATGTGGAGATATAAGATAAAAAGTATAACAAACAAAACATAGAAAATAAAACCAAAAACCGGTGCAGTTTTTAAGTCTCAGGATACAAAATCAATGTGCAGAAATCACAAGCATTTCGATACACCAATAACAGATTAACCGAGAGCCAAATAAGGAGTGAACTCCCATTCACAATAGCTACAAAGAGAATAAAATACCTAGGAATACAACTAACTAAGGATGTAAAGGACCTCTTCAAGGAGAACCACAAACCACTGCTCAAGCAAATGAAGAAAGGACACAAATAGGTGGAAAAACATTCCATGCTCATGGTTATAAAGAATCAATATTCTGAAAACGGCCATACTGCCCAAAGAAATTTATAGATTCAACTCAATCCCCATCAAGCTACTAATGACCTTCTTCACAGAATGGGAAAAAAATACCTTAAACTTCATATGGAACCAAAAGAGAGCCTGCATAGCCAAGACAATCCTAAGCAAAAAGAATAAAGCTGGAGGCATCACGCTACCTGACTTCAAATTATACTACAAATTTACAGTAATCAAAATAGCATGGTACTGGTACCAAAACAGAGATATAGACCAATGGAACAGAACAGAGGCCTCAGAGGCAACGCCACACATCTACAACCATCTGATCTTTGATAAACCTGACAAAAACAAGCAACAGGGAAAGGATTCCCTGTTTAAAAAATGGTGTTGGGAAAACTGGCTAGCAGTGTGCAGAAAGCAGAAACTGGACCCCTTCCTGTTACCTTACACTAAAATTAACTCCAGATGGATTAAAGATTTAAACATAAGACCTAACACCATACAAACCATAGAATAAAACCTAGGCAAAACCACTCAAGATACAGGCACAGTCAAGGACTTTATGACTAAAACACCAAAAGCATTGGCAACAAAAGCCAATATATACAAATGGGAACTAATTAAACTCCAGAGCTTCCATACAGCAAAAGAAACAATCATTAGAGTGAACCTGCAACCAACAGAATAAGAAAAATTTTTTACAATCTACCCATCTGACAAGGGGCTAATATCCAGAATCTATAAATAACTAAAACAGATTTACAAGAAAAAAAAACAAACCAACCCATCCAAAAGTGGGCAAAAGATATGAACAGTTTTCAAAAAAAAAAAAGATGTATATGAGGCCACAAAAAAACATAGAAAAAATGCTCATCATCACTGGTTATTAGAGAAATGCAAATCAAAACCACATTGAGATACCACCTCACGCCAGTTAGAATGGCGATTGTTAAAAAATCTGGAGACAACAGATGCTGGAGAGGATGTGGAGAAATAGGAACACTTTTACACTGTTGGTGGGAGTGTAAATTAGTTAAACCATTGAGGAAGACAGTGTGGCCATTCCTCAAGAACCTAGAAATAGAAATACCATTTGACTCAGCAATCCAATTACTGGGTATATACCCAAAGGATTATAAACTGTTCTATTATAAAGACACATGCACACGTATGTTCATAGTGGCACTGTTAACAATAGCAAAGACCTGGAACCAACCTGAATACCCATTGATGATAGACTGGATAAGGAAAATGTGGCACATATACACCATGGAATACTATGCAGCCATAAAAATGATGAGTTCCTGTCCTTTGTAGGGATAAGAATGAATCTGGAAACCATCATTCTCAGCAAACTGACACAAGAACAGAAAAATAAACAATGCATGTTCTCACTCATAGGCAGGTGTTGAACAATGAGAACACATGGACACAGAAAAGGTAGCATCACACACTGGGGTCTGTTGGGGGGACCAAGGGAGGGACAGCAGGGGGTGGGGAGATTTGGGAGGGATAACATGGGGAGAATTGCCAGATGTAGGTGATGGGGTGATGGAAGCAGCAAACCACATTGCCATATGTGTACCTATGCAACAATCCTGCATGATCTGAATATGTGCCCCAGAATCTAAAGTACAATAAAATAAAATAAACACTTATAGGAAATATAAAGAAGAAAGGAATTCCTGAGCTGAACTTCATAGTGATTTTTTTCTTTTTCCTTTTTTTAAATTTTTTCTTTGCTCACTCCAACCTCCACCTCCCAGGTTCAAGAAATTCTTCTGTCTCAGCCTCAGCAGTAGCTGGGACTACAAGCTCACACCACTACACCACAAACATTTTCTATTTTTAGTGGAGATGGTATTTTGCCATGTTGGCCAGGCTGGTCTCAAACTCCTGGTCTCAAGTGATTGGCTTTGGCCTCCCAAAGTGCTAGGATTACAGGTGTGAGCCACCACACCTGGTGGAAAATAATTTTCCTTATTACTAACTTTTAGGTGCAAAAGAAGTCTCAAATAAAGAAATTAGGAAAAAATTAAAATTCTATAATAAATTTTCTACTTAGTGGAAGAATATGTAAGTACTTGTTTTTAATGGGGAAGGAAAAAGTAATGCCTATTAATAGTATCCCTAACGAATATTCTACTAACTAGCCAAGTCAGCTCAAAAAGATCAGAAAAAATATATAAGCCTCTGGAATGTAAAGTGTAGAATAAAGCTATTATTCATAGAAAACTTGTCTACCAAGAACAGTTACAGAAATATAGAATAAATGTGAACTTCACAAGTTTTTAGATGGAAGATAAATATATAAAAATATTATATTTCTAAATTACCCTATAATAAAGGGAAGACATAACTAAAAAACACTACTAACAATGGCATAGAAATGAGGTAGGGTCTAAGAATACACTTAAATAAAGATGTACAAAACAATTGAACTGCAAAGTACAGAATTTTATTGACATTCACTAATAACGTCCTAAATGAAGGCTTAGACCAGGTTCATAGGCTTCAACAGTTGAATAATGTAAGTCAACTCAAAGTAATCTATGAGATATATATAACATTATCCAAAACAGGTGTTTATTATCTTTTTAACAGATTTGGACAGGCTGATTTTTTAATTAATGAAATTCTACAGAGCCAAGACAAGCTTAGGAAAGCTTGAATAAGAAGAAGAAAGCTAGAGAGCTAACCTTACCAGACATCAAAAGTATTTTACAAAATCATAATGTCTGAAATAATGTGCTTTTGACATCAGATAAATTGACTGATGAGGCAAAATGAACAGAATTCAGACAAGAGTCCATACATATATAGCCACCTTTTATGACATCCTAATGGGCAAGTGAGAAAATACTTTTTAAAGCAAATGCAGTACATATATGCTGTGGGATACTCTGCAGCCATAAAAAAGAATCGATCGTTTCATTTGCCACAACATGGATGCCGCTGGAGGCCATAATCATAAGCAAATTAACACAGGAACAGAAAACCGAATATCTCATGTTCTCTTTCATAAGTGGGAGCTTATCACTGGGTACACATGAACATGAAGAAGGGATCAATAGACACTGGGGAATTACTAGAAAAGGCAGGGGGAAGGATTGAAAAACTCAGGTACTGTGCTCCATACCTGGGTGACGAGCTCATTCACACACCAAACCTCAGCAACAGGCAGTTTGCCCATGTAACAAGCTTGCATATGTACCCTCTGAAACTAAAATAAAACTTGAAAAAAAAGTATGAAAAAAGTGCTGGGTTAATTGGAAAAACTATTGGAAAAACATTTGAACCAAATCCATTGATTCATATGTATCAGATTATTGCATGTCTCAATAGTGGCTTAAAATAAGTAGTTTTTTTTAGAATAAGGCTTTCATCACGTTGAACTAAGTAAATATTTTCTTAAAAGGCCACAAAAATCTCAAACTAAAAGAAAATAACATAAATTATACTAGGTTAACATTTAAAATTTCATTTATTAAAGGACACCAATATAGTATAAAACGTCAACTCGTAGCTAAAAATACAATGTTTTCAAATACGTTACGTCTGACTACCTTCTAAATCTATAAATATCTACAAATGAATAGAATTATATTTAAAAATAGGCAATCCAGTAGAAAAATGAAAAAACTTTCAACAGACACTTTATAAAACATATCCAAATGACCAACACAAATATGAAGCAATTCACAATCTCTTAAGTTACCAGGAAATTTCAAATAAAAATTATAATGAGCTCTACTATATGGCATAAAAATTGCTAAGATACAAAAGATGTAAATCAAAGTGCCAACAATGTCATAGAGATCCAGAACTTTCATACACTACCAATAGGGGTGCAAACTAATGCAGTCACTTTGCTATTTGTAAGTTTTCAAAATATCTACACTAAGTGAGCCAGCCTTTCTATTCTGAGATTGACTCACAGTGATGCATCCATATATATACAAGGCATACAAAATATCTGTATTAGAATGTTCATAAACTATTATTTTTAATGTCTGTTGGAAGAAATTACCCAAATTCCTTTCAGGAGTGAATTGGATATGTTTATTGTGGTACATTTGCCTTGTCAAGTACTACACAACAATACAAATGGATAATTTACAACAGTATGTAACAATAAAAATGCAGTATTGAGAGATGAAGTACAAAGCAGACAATCTATGCTTTTAGATAAGATAACAGTTATTCTTTGTGGGATAAAAACAGTTATTAGGCAAAAATATGGGTTTCTGAGGGAACCAAAATTTAGTTTTCTTTTTTTTTTATGTCAGTGCTGGCTATAAGTGAACGTTTGGTTTCTAAAAATATTTATGTTGTAAACTTATGATATGTACCCTCCTTCCATATGTATAACTTCAAAAAACTTTCCCAAATCTCCCTGTGCTTCCTCAAAATCACTTTACCTCTATGCAGTCCTTATATATCCCTCCTAACCTCAGCTTAAAGCTCATCAGCTTTCCTTCTTCCTTTCGTATCGTCAGCTCTATTTAGGAGATGTGACCTCTTTTTAATTTTTCTTTCTAACACTAGCCTCCTGTAGCTACTTTCATAAATCTCTCATGCTGCTTCTCTTCTCATCTTAGCAAATATTGAAAGAAAATAAGTGATCCCTGTAACACCTTGTTTCATTACATATAATGGTGTTTCACCAACTTTGTGTTTTTCTGCAAGGAAATATGGATTTGCATGCAGGAAAAGCCAGACCCTACCCAGATTTTGAGGGTGTTTATAAAGAAATATTTAATTGCCTGTACTTGCAGATGACATGACTATATATTTAGAAGACCCCATCACCTCGGCCCAAAATCTCCTTAAGCTGATAAACAACTTCAGCAAAGACTCAGGATACAAAATCAATGCGTAAAAATCACAAGCATTCATATACACCAGTAATAGACAATCAGAGAGTCAAATCATGAGTGAACTCCCATTCACAATTGCTACAAAGAGAATAAAATATCCAGAAATAATACTAACAAGGGAGGTGAACGACCTCTTCAAGGAGAACTACAAACCACTGTTCTAGGAAATAAGAGAGGACACAAAAAGATGGAAAAACATTCCATGCTCATGATTAGGAAGAATATTGGGAAAATGGCAATACTTCCCAAAGTAATTTATAGATTCAATGTTATCTCCATCAAGCTACCATTGACTTTCTTCACAGAATTGGAAAAAACCACCTTAAACTTTATATGGAACCAAAAAAGAGCCCGCATAGCCAAGACAATCCTAAGCAAAACAACAGCAACCAATACACAAAAACAAAACAAAACAAACAAACAAACAAACAAAAAAACGAAGCTGGAGGAATCATGCTACCTGACTTCAAACTATACTACAAGGCTACAGTAATCAAAACAGCATGGTACTGGTACCAAAACAGATATGCAGACCAAAGGAACAGATCAGAGGCCTCAGAAAGAATGCCACACATCTACAACTATTTGATCTTTGACAAACCTGACCAAAAAAAGCAGTGGGTAAAGGATTCCCTGTTTAATAAATGGTGTTGGGAAAACTGGCTAGCCATACGCAGAAAGCTGAAACTGAATCCCTTCCTTACACCTTATATAAAAACTAATTCCAGATGGATTAAAGATTTAAACATAAGACCTAACACCATAAAATTCCTAGAAGAAAACCTAGGCAATACCATTCAGGACATAGATATGGGCAAGGGCTTCATGACTAAAACACTAAAAGCAGTGGCAACAAAAGCAAAAATAGACAAATGGGATCTAATTAAACTAAAGAGTTTCCACACAGCTAAAGAAACTATTCTTAGAGGGAATTGGCAATGAATAGAATGGGAAAATAATTTTGCAATCTACCCATCTGAAAAAGGGCTAATATCTAGAATCTATGAAGAACTTAAACACATTTACAAGAAAAAAACAAACTACCCTTTCGAAAAGTGGGTGAAGCATATGAACAGACACTTCTCAAAAGATGACATGTGATATCATCTCATGCCAGTTAGAATGGCAATCATTAAAAAAGCAGGGGACAACATGCTGGAGAGAATGTGGAGAAATAGCAACACTGTTACACTGTTGGTGGGAGTGTAAATTAGTTCAACAATTGAGGAAGACAGTGTGGCGATTCCTCAAGGATCTAGAAATAGAAATACCATTTGACACAGCAATCCCACTACTGGGTATATACCCCCAAATTATAAATCCTATTATAAAGACACATGCACACAGGTTTATTACAGCACTGTTCACAACAGCAAAGACTTGGAATCAACCCAAATGCCCCGATAGGCTGGATAAAGAAAATGTGACCTATATACACCATAGAATGCTATGCAATTAAGAAGGATGAGTTAATGTTCTTTGCAGAGATGTGGATAAAGCTGGAAACCATCATTCTCAACAAACTGACAAAAACAGAAAACTAAACACCACATATTCTCACTCGTAAATGGGTGCTGAATAATGAGAACACATGAACACAGGGAGGGGAACATCACACACCTGGGCCTATCAGGGTGTGGGGGGCTTGGGGAGGGATAGCAGGGAGTGGGGGGCTATGGGAGGGATAACATTAGGAGAAAAACCTAATGTAGATGTCGGGGGTGATGGACGTAGCAAACCACCATGGCACACGTATACGTATGTAACAAACATGCATATTCTGTACATATATCCCAGAAATTAAAGTTTAATTTTAAAAAAAGGAAATACTCAACAGCAAGAGTTGTAGATAGGAATAAAAATCTAATACACCACCATGAATTCTTTGAGCTCATGGTCCTTTTAACTGTTGGTACAGATGGAATACTATGACCTTTGTTTCTACCCTGCAACCTGGACAAAACATCCCACTGTCATTGGGGACCAAAACCTTCAAGAAATGTACCCTGAAGAAAGTTGTCTGTGTTTACAATGGCTAGCAGGCAAAAGGAGGCAGCAGACCTTTTCCCAATCCTTCTCACCCACCATGTTCCTTTGAGTTAATGTGTTATCAGAGGATGTGAATCCCACATTCTTTCATATGTATCCATTTCTTCCAATTCTTTATGATAATCTAACTGGTATTGCTTCTGACAGTTCAGTTTATCTCAGCCAAACAATTTATTAATAACAAAATATGTAGCCCCTAAATGGCCTGGATGACACTGCACCAACTGGATCATATTTCAAAGCATACTTTGGTGGGAATGGGATGCCATATATTATGCCTCTCTTGCCATTTTAATTTTCTTTTATTGCATCTTGTCAGAAGCTTAATAACTATACATTGAATAAAATAAGACATCACACACATATATTAATTACAGCAATGTTAAGAAATATTGTGTCTCTGATATCAGAGATGGCAATTTTAAATTTATGGAATTTTAAAACATCATTTGCCAACTGTCCTTTCTTCGGGATACATGTTATAAATATAAATATGTTATAAATATATTTTATTATTCTCTAAGATGGTAGCTATAATTTTGGACAAGGGGAGCTGGTAACCCTCTGCCAGGGAATTATGATGAATGCTAGAATCTAAGAACTGTTTAAAGGGTTCTATCATCAAGTTTCACTTGCATTTCTAATCTAGTCCTTGGCAGATACTTTTTTAGATTCTTTCAGAGAAAGAGAGGCGCTCAGTGGCTTCTTCGATTTATCTTTGTCATTTGTCCCACAATGTATCATTTTGCTACAAAATATCTCACTATTCCTTACCTTCTGTGCTACATACTCTGGAACCTTGGCCATGAGATTTCTCTTTTCTTAACTTGAAATTTTGAATATGTAAATTGGGATTAATCATAGCTATAAAACCAAGAATGTCCCCTTAATTCAACGATACATGTAAATACTCAAAATGTTATCAATTATTCTGTTGTTGTACACTTATTTATTGCAGAGCTGTTGTCATTGAATTAAGACAGACGTCCCTGTACCATATATCTCTCAACTCCTGTTTCAATCAGATCATACATCAGCTTATTTTAAAGGCACTTTGGCAAAGCTTTGATAAAACTGAAGTTTTTCCAGTTCACGAATGAATCCAAATGTCCTCAGACTGTTTCCTCGACCCTGAGGGTTTAGAGCAAACTGATTCAATCACCACCAATTGAAGGAGGTATGAAAACTGTCCCATTAGCTTCTCATATTCCCATGGAGTTTGCATTTTCACTGAGGGCTCCCAAGGCCTTTCACGGAGTCTGAATTGTCAAAAACATTGTCATAATAATATTTAGATCTTTTCCTTCCCCTCTCTAAATATTTTGTAATAGCAATTAGGATTTTATATTTGGCCAATGAATTACTTAGAAATGTATCATTGAATTACTAAACATCTGGGGTTTCCCCATATATATTATTAATTCTTAATTTTGTTATGATCATTCATAGTAAGTTGGCATGATTTTCATCCATTTAAATATATTGACTCTTGTTTTCTTGCCTAAGAAATGGTCTATTAGGTTCAAAATATCTTTTGACCTTAAAAAAGACATATATTTTACAGTTTCAAGTACTATTCTCTAAATTAACATTAGATCAAGTTAAATAGTGTTTTTCAGATCTTCTGTGTTTGTATTTAACTGTTCGATGGATGTTTCTATGAATTGTGAGATGGAACATTAAAATGTCCAACTATAGGGAAATACTTTTTCTTTTTCTCCCTTACTCTCATTTCTGTTTTGTTTCTTTATGGATTTTGCAGCTGTCTATTAAGCACCTGTATACAGTAGTTTTATCTTTCAGATGAATAATTTTCTGTATCATTGTAAAACATCCCTGTATATCTCTGGTAATAATTTTTGTCTTGAAGTCCACATATCTGGTATTAATAATGCTTTATGGCCATCTTTTACTAATTGTTTTCATGCTTTTTTGTTTTCATTTACTCATTTTCAAGCTACTTGTGCTTTTTATGTTTCTCTTTTAAATGCTAACGATTGACTGTGTGCTTTCGTCCACAGTCTGATTTCAAATTGGAATGTTGTAGAGTATTAATATTTAATTTCTTCTATGGTTATATGTAGGTCTTCCATCCTATTAATCATTTTCTGATTGCTCCTTCCTTTGTTGTTGTTTTTGTTACTTTTTCTGTCCTGTTATATATGTTTCTCTGAATATTTTGGTACCCCATTTTAATGTATCCATTGACTTCCTTTCTCCATTTCTTTGTATTTTATTTACAATATAAATTATAAGTTATATACTTAAATTTGAACAATTTATTTAGACAATGTTATTTGGCTTCACCTAAGTTAGAGATAACTTATAATATTTGCTTAAATAGTAGTTATAATAAAGAAATTGAAGGGAAAAATAATTCTTTGGATTTACCCAGATATTACCATTTGAGATACTGTTGCTTCATTTAAACATTCAAGTTTTCTTTGGATATCTTTTTCCATCCTATAGAAATTATTATAGAGCAGATGTGCTGGTAGCAATTTCTATTAGTGTCCCCTTCTCTGAAATGTGTTTTACATTTATTTGAAGAACATCTTTACCATATAAAGAATTCTTGGTTTGTAGTGTTTTGTTTTCTCTTTTCTGCAGTTTCTACATGTTGAGGCATATTTCTTATCTCTATAATTTGTTTTTGGAAAATATCATCATTTAAATTATTACTTCACTATATATAACATGTCGCTTTTTTCTCTATAGGTTGCTGAGGCTTGACTTTGTCTTTTCATCTGTCCTTCAGCTCGAAAAATCTGCATTTATTTATATTCACTGCGTATTCTCTGCTATTTTCATCCTGCTATGGATGCCATCTAGTCATTTAAAAAAATTTTTTTTGTTCTAAAACTTACATTGTCATCTGAATTTTTTTCTCTAATGAGATTTCCTATTGTTTCATTTAGCTTTTGTTTGTCTTCCTTTATCTGATAGAATATAGTTAGAACAGCTGTCCTAAAGTCTTCGACTCATAATTCCATCATTTGCATCATCTCAGGGAATACCGTTTTTGTCTTTCATCTTGAGGCCATGTCACAGTTCCCTTGTTCTGTGTTTTGAGTACGTAATGTCTATAGTATTACATTAGAGACATTATAAGTTTACATTATAGACATTATGATTTTTTCTGTAGTTCAAAAATTTCTGTGTAATACTCTGCTGAATAATAATGTATTACCAGATTACCAATGTAAGTCAAGACAAGTTCTGTCTCATTTCTGTGAGTGTTGTTCAAATCTCAATTCAGCTCCAGAGTGTTTGCTATTTTGGTTTGAGTCTGTGCTATGTAGGCATAGTTCAGATATTTGCTTGATATATATATGAGAATTGTTTAAATCTCAATTTAGTTCTCATGATTTTACCATGTTTTCTGTATTGAGTCTCAATTCATAGCTTTATTCGATAAGGGTATGAAATAAAATTCATTGTTAGTAATGCACCTGGCATGATGCTAAATTCATTTTCTAAATTCATCTTCATAGAAAACCTACATAAGGTTAAAAAACATAACTGAGTTTTCTACAGATAGTTCACTCAGCATAGCAACACCTAATCTGAACTTGGAATATTCACTATTTAGCAGAATAATACTCGGCCACATTATTCAGAGAAATTCAGAGAATCATATATCTAAACTCAGCAAGCCTTTTCTCGGCTGAATTGTACATGTCTCATTAATGCAGGAATCAGAGGTTAGGCAGAGACATATGTTGGTTCATACACAGAATTTAAAGTCCACTTCTCTGTCTCTCTTCTGAGACTTTCTCATCAAACTCCTGGCTGCTTTCCAGCAGCTGCAGCTTACACTTTGGGGAAAAGTTCACAGAGAAAAGAAAATCCAAAATGAATAAACAAAAACAAAACAATAAAGGAGACTGTGCCTTGTGCGAATCAGATCTCCACCATC
Source organism: Sapajus apella (assembly GCF_009761245.1). NCBI lineage: Eukaryota > Metazoa > Chordata > Mammalia > Primates > Cebidae > Sapajus > Sapajus apella. The sequence goes on from NW_022436953.1 coordinate 11,500,124, forward strand.
CACTTGCATTTGTTTAATCTGCAGACACTTCTCACTGTGATCTGAATGCTGTGTCCCCTGAAATATGTATGTTGAAATCCTAACCCCTAACATGGTGATGTTATCAGAAAGCAGGGCTATTTGGGAAGTTACTAGATCATGAGAGCAGTATCTTCAAAGAGGGCGGCACCTGATGAAGAGGTCATCCACATAGAAAACCCACTTCACATATTTGCCTCTGAGGCAATATATTAGATTTTTCATAAGATAACTTTAAAAGTTATAAATTAATGAGTGAAAATGCTAATTAATAAATCCTAATTGCCTATTTCTTAGAAGGCTTAGAATTAACACAGTTTGAATGTTCTATTGTCTCCAACTTCTATTCCACTCAGCATCTCTAAATGCTTTACATGTGAGACCCCAAAGAGGACAGAGTGACAAGACCTGTCTATGAGGAATGGGCCCCAACCAGACATCAAATCTGCTGGCATCGCCATCTTAAACGTTCCTCCCTCCAGAACTGCGAGAAATAAATTTCTGCTCTTTATAAGCTATCCAGTCTATGGTCTCTTGTTTTAGTAGCCTCACCAGACTAAGACACTTTATCTGTTTTAAGTTTTATTTTCCAGAGACATTAGTTGTAACCAACAAAAGGAAAGGAATTTTTGCATCTTTCGCTTTCGTAATGAAGTCAGAACTTTTAACTAATGCTGTGACTAAGATTACAATTTTAGAACATTTATGTTATAAACAAAATTATTCATTTTCGCACCATTCCTTGGTCTTTCTAAATGCTTCATCATTGTTTAACTGCTCCAATCACTTCACGTTCTCAAAAGGGAGAATTATTTCATGGCCCATGAATATTCTTTTATAGGGGCTTGATTTTATTTTCACCTCATGCCTCTTATACACGTCTTGTTATCTACTAGGGCCAGTGTACACACTGAACATACTGATCTCAATTGATCTGCCTATGTGTGCAATATGCTCACCTGTATGCCTTAGCATATGGGTAAGGAGCTGCAGTGATGTACGCCTTGGTCAAAAGAGCCATTAGTATACTTTAAAAGCCTGTGCATGCTGGGAGGATGCGCCTTATTGCAAAGCTTGGTAAAGAATGGGAGGAAAAAGAAGGAAGAGAAAGAGCTAACAACCTACTGAGTGCCTGCTATGTATCACACCAAGCTAGGAACTTTACACGTGCTATCTCATTTAATCCTTAAAATAACCCGTTATTGTTAGATTCATTTTTGAGCAGAAAAAAAATGGGTCTCAATTGAGCAAAAAAACTATTTCTAGGTAATATAATAAGAATATAGAAGATCTAAAATTCTATTTTAAAGTATAAGAGTTTAAATCTCACAGTCTTTGGGTCCATACAGAGTATAATAAACTATACCCAAAAAAAGTAAAGGTGTTACTTTTATCTCAGGCTATGTCACTTTTAAGTTAGATAATAATGTGGCAGAGTATTATTCTGTGAAAGAGTGAATATTCCAACCTCAGATTAGGCGTTGTGAAGCTGGTTCAACTTGCCATCTGTAGAAAAGTCAGTTAAATTTCTTACCCTTATATAGGGTTTCTCTGAAGACTCATTTAGAAAATGCATGTAGGACAGTGCCAGGTACATTACTAACATTACATAAACGTATTTTACTTTGTATTATTATTGAAAAAGGGTATGAACTGATCAGTGTTTCATTATTATTCATTGTTCAGGCAAATCACAGGATATTCTTGTATATGTATCCAGGTCCCAACCATAGCACTTGATATTCAGGGTACTTGGGATTCAGGCTCCTGTATTTCAGAGGAAAACATATTTGTTTCAGGCGATTCTAATTATTAATCTCTCTTAAATTCCGCTTCAGTTACGTGGACCAAAAAGTACCTTCTGTCTTGGAAAATCTATCACTTAAATTATTAGTGTGGGATGGTTGGGGAAGATTTCAGGCAGATGTTAAACTGATATTTACTTTGAATAGACACAAAATTTCCCTGTGTAGTATTAACTATAAAACTCATAGAACTTTATTATTTACATAGAAATTTAAAGTCACCTATAGGTCATGAAGCTAAGAAAAAAAAAAAAAACTCTGAAATCATTCTATTATAAAGACATATGCACACCTATGTTCACTGTGGCACTGTTTACAATAGCAAAGACTGGGAAACAACCTAGATACCCATCGATGATAGATTGGACAAGGAAAATGTGGCACATATACACCATGGAATACTATGCAGCCATAAAAAATGATGAGTTCATGTCCTTTGTAGGGACATGGATGAATCTGGAAACCATCATTCTCAGCAAACTGACACAAGAACAGAAAACCAAACACCGCATGTTCTCACTCACAGGCGGGTGTTGAACAATGAGAACACATGGACACAGGGAGGGGAGCATCACACACTGGGGTCTGTTTTGGGGGGGAATACGGGAGGGACAGTGGGGGCATAGGGAGGTTGGGAAGGGATAACATGGGGAGAAATGCCAGATATAGGTGACAGGGAGATGGAGGCAGCAAGCCACATTGCAATGTGTGTACCTGTGCAACAATCTCGCATGATCTGCACATGTACCCCAGAACCTAACGTGCAATTTTACACACACACATATATATGTTAAAAAATAAAAGAAAATCGTCAACAACCATAATTCAAAGCAAAGTTTTCATGTGTGAGCATTCTGGGTGTTAGCTTATCCCTTTTCCACTTGCTCCACCTAGATAATGTCTGCAAGTTCAAGATGAGAGCACTTAACTACAGGGGATAAAGAGGTCACCCACTTAGAAAACCCACTTCACATATTTGCCTCTGAGGAAATATATTCAATTTTTCATAAGAAAACTTCAAAAATTAAAAATTAATGAGTGAAAAACGCTCATCAATAAATCCCAACTGCCTATTTCTTAGAAGGCTTAGAATAAACACAGTTTGAATTTTCTGTTGTCTCCAAATTCTATTCCACTAAGCATCTCTAAAAATACACTGAGATAGGCACACTCGCTCATGCCTGTAATCCCAGCATTTTGGGAGGTCAAGGCAGGTAGATCACTTGAGGTCAGGAGTTCAAGATCAGCCTGGCCAACATGGTGGAACCTTGTGTCTACTAAAAATATGAACATTAGCCAGATGTGGTAGCAGATACCTGTAGTCCCAGCTACTTGGGAGGCTGAGGCAGGAGAATTGCTGAGCCTGGGAGGCAGAGGTTGCAGTGAGCTGAGATTGTGCCAGTGCACTCTAGCCTGGGCAACAGAGTGAAACTCAGTCTCAAAAGAAAAAAAAAATGTAGACAGTTTTTCTGTATTTTTGTTTAAAACCTACCTCAAAAAATGCTGGGCAAAAGCAAACTAAAGGATACCTGCTTGTCAGTAAATACAGTAATGATGAGAAACCAAACACCTGCACTGTTTGTAGAAATTCTTCCTATAAAGAATTTGACATGGCCAGGCATGGTGCCCCAGGCCTGTAAGCCTAGCTCTTTGGCAGGCCAACACAGCGGGATCACTTGAAGTCAGAAATTTGAGACCAGCCTGGCTAACATGGTGAAACCCTGTCTCTATTAAAAATACAGAAATTAGCTGGGCATTGTGGTTCATGCCTGTAATCCCATGTAGCTGGGAGGCTGAGGTAAGAGAATCACTTGAACCTGGGAGGCAAAAGTTGCTGTGAGCTGAGATAGGGCCACTGCACTTCAGCCTGGGCAACTGAGTGAGACTCTGTCTGAAAAAAATAAAAAAGAGTTTGACGAATGTGGGCATATAAATTTTGATTTTCCATATTGTAAATATTTATTTTTAAGATATATTTACTGCAAAAAAAAAATATATATATATGTATTATAAATAAACAGAAGGCACACAATCCTACACCAACCCAGAAAGCAGAGAGTAATAGGAAATATACTTAAAACATGTAAAACAAAATAGCTATCCTCAGACTACAAACCTAGATACTATTTTGTTTTATGTAATATCCAAAACATGTATACTACCAGAAGTATTGCTAAGTCAAACGCTTAACAATTTATCCTACTAAATCCCTTATAGATGTACTTCAATTTTTTCAGACAAATGTACAAATGTTCATTGCAGTCCTGCTTAGATTTTATCAAAACACCTAAATCTTTTAATAATTATTGTCAATTATGATAGATTTTTACTATGGAATTCTAAGTAAACATATAATTTATTCATTTGAAAAAATACAGCATTTGAGGAAGAGTCTTACAACATAACACATAGTGAAAAAGCCTTTATAATTATGCAATCAAAGTGAAGTTGCCTTAAAAAGTTGTTTTGGGGGGAGGTTGAGGCAGGTGGATCACAAGCTCAAAAGATTGAGACCATCCTGGCCAACATAGTGAAACCCTGTCTCTACTAAAAATACAAAAATTAGCTGGACAAGGTGGCGTGCACTTGTAGTCTTAGCTACTCAGGAGGTTGAGGCAGGAGAATCACTTGAACCGGGGAGGCGAGGTTGCAGCGAACCAAGATCACAGCACTGCACTCCAGCCTGGCGACAGAGAGAGACTCTGCCTCAAAAATTGTTTTTGGCTGTTAATAGTTAATTGGCTATTAAATATGTATAAGGTATTTGAATGGACATGTCTCTAAAGACATACAAAAAGCCATTAATCACATGAAAAGATGCTCAACAGCACGAATTCTTAGAAACATGCAAATCACAATTATAATGAGATAGCATCTTTCACACCCATTAAAATAGCTACTATCCAAACAAAAAGAAACACAAAATACAGAAAATAACAAATGTTGACAAAGATGTTAAGAAATCAGAACCCTGAGCATTGTGGGTAGAAATGGAAAACACCACTGCCACTGTGGGAAACATAATGGCATGTCCTCAAAAATTTAAAAACAGAATTTCCATACGATTCCACAATTCAATTTGGGAGTATATATCCCCCAGCATTGAAAACAGGGTCTCAAACAAATATTTGTTCACCCGTGTTCATACCAACATTATTTGTAATACCTAAAACTTGGAAGCAACCTAAGCCTCTGTCACTGTATGAAGGACAAGCAAATTGTGGTACAGGCATACAATGAGATGTTACTCAGCCTTAAAAAAAAAGGCGGCAGTTCTGATCTAACATTATGAGTCTTGAGGATGTTATACTATGCAAAATAAGCCATTTACTAAAAGACAAATGCTGTATGATTCCACTTCCATGAAATACAAACAGTAGTCAAAAATCGTAGAGTCAGAAAGTAGGTCTGAGAGAATGGGAGGAGGGGGAATTAATGTCTGATGAATGTAGTTTCAGTTTTACAAGACAAAAAGCAAAATAGAGATGGGTAGGGGCGATAGCTGCACATTATGAGTATATTTAATAACACTGAACTGTACACTTAAATTGGCTAGTGTATCATGTGCATTTTACAACAATAAAATTTAAAAATAAAGTTTATCTGAAACTATAATTTTTCCTTTGATAGTGATAAATGAGTACCATTCTCTAATTATTTTCCTTCAGTCTACTCTCCTTTTTACCATTTCATAATGAATCTTACACATTTAAACTTTATGATAGAGGTAGATATTTAGGTAGACAGATAAAGAAATAAATAAGGATTTAGGTGTATTCATATATTTAATGTTTTTTTGGTTCATTAAGGGAAATTATATATTTAATGCTTTTCTCGTTCATTAAGGGAAATTATCTTGGCTATAAACTCTTGGTTCCCACATTGTAGCAAGAAGACACTATCTCTTATTCACCTTAGACGAATAACTTTAGTTTCACATGGAATTTGGAGAAATATCTTAAGATTCACATGGGACTCAGAGAATGCAACCTCCATAACTAGACTTTCAAAATCAATTAACGGGAAAGATGCATACAGCCTTTTCTTACTCAGCACATCCAAACCAAACACAGCTGGCTGACATTTCTTTTTAACTATATACAACAGTATATAAAGGAGTACTTTGGGAGAAATTACTGGCTTTGGAAACAACAGAAAAGAGGTGGTTCTGTTTTACAGCCCCTACCACAAATAAGCATGTGATATTTGAATCACGTTTTTAACAAAACAAAGTTACTCGCTGTTTCAAACATGTTTTTCCAACTAATGCTCTTACAGTATAAAATTATACTGACACAAAAACAAATGCAGCAGCTTTAAACTAATATTACAATGCCATGGATAATTTCCCCTAAACAGCTCAGACTTGTAAATGCATACATCTTTGCAGGAAGCAATTTTCCTCCATGAGTTCTACCTGCTGGAATCTTAATACACTGCCGATTAGGTACAGGCTTTCAGCTGAAATTGTAAGACTTTCTCTGGAGCAAAACCTAAATCCTGAGGAAAAGACAACTATGAATATATTTAAGCTTTCCTATTTCTGAGCTTTTGGTCCCACACATATTTCTTATGCTTACAACAGTTTGCTCTGCGAAGGAATCAAGTGATGTAAGTGGATTTTAACAATTCTTGGCAAGTTCCATTCCCCTTTGCATTAGTGTTCTAGGGTTACTGTCACCAAGTACCATAAACTTGGTGGCTAAAACATTAAAAATGTATTATCACATAGTTCTGGAGGCTAGGGAAATCCTAGATGAAGATGTTGCTAGAACAGTTTCCTTCTCAGGACTGTCAAGACAATTCTGTTGCATGCCTCTCCCCCAGCTTCCACTGGGTTGCCAGACACTTCTTGGCTTGTGGGAGCATTAACCTTCATCTTCAGATGGCATTCTCCGACTGTGGGCATCTACATTCATATTTCCCCTTTTACAAGTACACCAGTCATATTAGACCAGGGGCTTATCCTACTCCAGTATCATCTCATTTTACCTAATTACATCTGTGATGACCCTATTCACAAATAAGGTCACATTCTGAGGTTATCGGGGCTAGGACATCAATATAAGAATTTCAGGGGGACAAAATTCAACCCATAAGACTCTTAATGCAGTTTGGCATTCCTTGATGGGATGTCATCTTAAAAATATCTTACAAACATTTCCTTAAAAGTTAATCTCCCCCTGCCTTTCAATGTTCACTGGTATATCCATGATCATGGGGAAACTAAGGCACTTTAACCATACAGTGGATCATGAAATACTGCAACAGGAAATAAATCATACACCCCAGCTATGAACAGAAGTTGACCATTCTGAAGTTAAATTTTTTTAATTAAAAAAATAAAGTTATGGCTTTTTAACTTATAGAACATTTACTTTGGTTTTTATTTGCTTATATATTATTATTTACTCACTCTGTTTAAACATTTATTTGTTTTTACTTATTTATTATGAAGCTCTTTTCTTCTATGCTGGTACAAGATTTCAGCAGACAAACCTATTCGGCTACACTTGCTTGGTCTCTTTATAAGTCTAAGGAATAAACCAAAGCCTTTTATAAGAAACTTGAAACTCAAGACAGAAGAATTAATCATGGTATGTTAGACATCTAGTCCATACAGAACCAGAAGCCAATGCGAGAACCAGATAGTTCCAACATTCCCTTCTTTTCATAATGTTTGCACATTGTATGTGTTTTTATGATGCTTTTTATCATGAGTCCTATGCTTATCCCTCAAATGAAATGAGAAGGTGCTTGTGGGTAAAAAAGGATGCTTATTGTGCTTAGCGTCAGCTCCATTCCACTGCACTTTGCTGACTACGCTAACAATTAGTGCTTGATGCCCTACAGAATGGCTTTGTTCAAGACTGCTTATGACAGTTAAAGGTTTCAAATGATATTACTTCTGCTGAGCACTGGAGTCACAGATTGGGAGAGTAAGAATATGGAGTAGACATAGGTTGTCATGTCTACTCCATATTCTTACTGTGGAACCTGAAGTTACAGTGAGAAGTCACACAGTCTGGAGACTGGCTTCTTTTCTGATACTTTACTGCCTAGATAGCCTCATTAGCAAAGTGAAGCTGATGCCTGCTCTGACTATGCCACTGAGAAGTTGTAAGGATGCAGGAGATGAGCCATGTCAGCAATTTTAGTGTCACAGAAATGTTCAATCAGACCCCAGATTAACTATGCTGGTTTCTATAAGATATGCAACAAGGCAAAAGAGCAAGTTTAAGTAGGTAAAAAAAATAAGTTTACTACCATTTCTATTCTTCTCTATATTTATAAAGCTATAAGTCTAAGTTTCAAAAAAACAAACATCCTTCCACAAACGCTTTGGTCCTAATGTATGCCAGATAATTATGCATGTTTTGATAATAGTAATAACACTAATGGTGCTATTACTAATCATTATTATTATTATCCTGAGAGTTAATTACTGTTTACTTAAAGCTTACTTTGTGCCAGGTGCTGCACTGAAAAATGTATTTTTTATTTTAATTAATCCTCCCGAGCTAAAATGGACTTCATTATTTTCCCTTTTTAAACGATGAATTTGAGGCTCATATAAATTATGTAACTACGCTTGGCCACACAGCTAATGAGAAAGAAAGCAAAGACCATGAAGGCCGGTTACCTGAGATTAGCACCTGTATCTGTTACATGTGACTGCATTTCTATTCCAGTAGCTTTATGTTTAAGAGACTGAGGATAATCTATACATTAAAGGTTCTTTACAGTATGTGGCTCTATGGGCATCAGTTCAAAGGTTAGGCTGAAAATTCTGCTGTTATGTTAAATCAGGGCAGTTAACTTCTCCAGTCAGTTCTTTGGAAGTTGTATGGCTTGTGATGGGGCTAGGAAAACTGTCAGCTAGATACAATTTGCCTTGAATAACCAAGATTATTTTTGGTAATATACGTATTTTGTCCATGAATTATATAGGTCATACTAAAGTACCTAAATCATAGAGATGTTATGGTGATTTTAAATAAGATCCTAATGTAAAGAACTTATTACTTAGCAAGAACTTATAGAACTTACTAGGTACTTAGCAAGAGCCACACACATGCTAAGTATCTAATGAACTATAAGTAGCAAAGGCATTCACATGTGCATTACATCATAATTTATATAAAGAGATATGAAAAGAATGTAAGTCCTTGAGGAAAGCTATCATATTTCATGTGTCAGTGTTGAATCCACTGTGCGTTCAGCTCTCCTTAAAAGGGTAGTCACTGAAGAGTGACAAGTCAAAATGTAGTCAGTTATTACGAAGCTAAGGGGGTATCGAGACCCCTTACCTCCGCAGTACCTGGAGTGAAAGTAGCCTTGGCCCGTAAATGCAATAAGGAGTCCATACCATCAGTCATGTACCTTCTGATGCTGGCCTGAAGTCTTGATCTGTGTTTATAAGGACTGAATAAAACTGTCCCCATCTACCAGGTTCTTCATTACTTCTCTCCGCTCTTTGGACAGAATTGAGATGTATACTCAGGAGGTGCAAATACTACAAAGGCTGAGACTTCAGACTCTAATTCTTTTGGTTGCCCTGTGAGTGCTATACAAGAGAAGAATGCAAAACCAAGGCCTATTCTAAATATGCAATATGTTTTATTGTAGATAATCTTTGAACAACCCTGAATGAGAACTGGGATTGCCTTTTGCTTAAACTCAAGGCAAACAGCTTTGTGAGCTCAAGCGGCTTGTCTCAAGATTGACAGTCAGAAAGGCCTGGTTTGGAATCACATCATTTGAGTGAGACCATGATACTCTGTAACTCACCCCATTCCTACTGTCATCAACTTTCATTTTAAATAGAAATACCTATTAATTTAACGACTATATTTCTAATTCCAAAAGTTCACATTCGTAGGACACGGATGGGACATGAGCTTCCAGAAATGTTGCCATTCTGGCACCTCATATTTCACCATGAACTTAGCTTTTGGGGGGTAGCTGGCTAGAAATGAGTCCCAGTCCCTCACGACACACAGCTGTTTCCCAAAACTTTGTTTCTTTATCCTGTTAGGTAAAAACAGTATGTGTGACTCCCCAGCAAGCCATCAATCACTTATGGAGGCTGTATGTGTGTGGCATTTCTTGGTGTTGAAAAGTTTCTTTTAACTCAGGCAACAAAAGGGCTCCTCATGTAATCCTGAGATTAGAATGCTCCCAGTACATCAACATGGTAGGTATGGACAGTTAGATTCACAGGAGTATTGGAAGATTGGAAGAGTCTTCACTGCCTGGTCCAGACAGAGGAACCATGATATTCAACTTTCCCCTAGGTTTTAAATGAAAACCAAAATAACAGGCAGAGCTCCTGTTTTTCATTTATCTAATCAATAACAAAGAAAAAATAATTCTACACTAATATGTACTAGACATTCTAAACCATAAAGCCATATTTTTTCTTCTTGTGATTTTTCATGTACAGTAAGCTCATGCTATGTTTTGATAGCCGAAGACTGAAATGACCTAAGATGGAGCAATAAATTTAGATATGATCCCTATGGATTTGGATTCTAATAAATGATTCACTCAGCTATGGAAATTAAAAAATCATTAATGGCAGACATGCTGTGAAAATTTGAACCTGAGTTCGTAGGGGCCCACATATTTCTGATGGCTTCACAGCCCTGATACTGATCTCACCTCAGTGATTCATCAAACAGTGCTTCTATTTTTAGCAGGTAAAACAAAACGAAACTTGTCTCTACAATGTTCAGTTAGCATGCTTGGTTCTCAGAAATACTGGTGTTTCCAAAATGGAGATATCTCAATGAAAACATCATTTTGATACCCAGGTACCTATGTTCTCTAATGATGTCCCCAATGAGTTGAAACTACCCATAATTTGCAGATGGGATGCTTATCAAAAATTCTGCCCATAATATAATGGAATTGGGCTAGTTATATCTGGTAAGGTGAAGAGTTGAAGTAGCCTGGAGTTATCTAGTAGACATGGCAGGTCTGTCTCCAAACAAAAGTTCCAAATCCAGAGTTTCCAGCAGACCAAAAGCAACAGATGAGAAAGTAACTGAAAATGGACAATGAAGATTAAAGAGGAATAATACAGATCTATTTTAGTTTTCTGGGTAGGATGGTACAGTCCTGCAGATGAGCACATCAGGAATAGAAGCACTGACCAGTTAAAAGGGATGCTTAAGACAAACTCAGGCTCACGGTCACAGGCTGTTGATCCAACCCCAAGATTACTGCTTGTTTCTACAGTGAGACATGTGGTCAGAAGCCAGTGGGTGAACCCTATGCAACACTGGGACAAGACAGAAATACTAAGCTCCAAGAACTTTATTAGTTCATTTTCACACTGCTGGTAAACACATACCCAAAACTGGGGAATTTACAAAGGAAAGAGGTTTAATGGAGAACTCACAGTTCCATGTGGCTGGGGAAGACCCACAATCATGAGAGAAGGCAAGGAGGACCAAGTCACATCTTATGTGGGTGGCAGCAGGCAAAGAGGAAGAGCTTGTGTGGGGAAGCTCTTGCTTTTAAAACCATCAGATCTCATGAGACTCATTCACTATCACTATCACAAGAACATCACAAGAAAGACCCACTCCCAAAATTCAATTACCTTCCACTGGGTTCCTCCCATGACATGCGAATTGTGGGAATTACAATTCAAGATGAGATTTGGATGAGGACACAGCCCAATAGTATCATTCTGCCCCTGCCCCTCCCTAATCTCATGTCCTCACATTTCAAAACATAATCAGGCTTTCCCAATAGTACCCTAAAGCCTTAACTCATTTCAGCATTAACTCAAAAGCCCATAGTCCAACATCTCATCTGAGACAAGTCAAGTCATTTCTGCCTATGAGCCTATAAAATCAAAAGCAAGTTAGTTAATTCCTAGATACAATGGGGCTACAGGTATTGGGTAAACACAGCCATTCCAAATTGAAGAAATTGACCAAAATGAAGGGGCTACAGACCCCATGCAAGTCTGAAATCCAGCAGGGCAATCAAGTCTTAAAACTCTAAAATGATCTCCTTTGACTCCATGTCTCATATCCAGGTCATGCTGATACAAGAGGTAGGCTCCCATAGTCTTGGGCAGCTCCACGGCCATGTGGCTTTGGAAGGTAGAGCCTCCCTCCCAGCTGCCTTCACAGGTTGGCATTGAGTGTCTGTGGCTTTTCCAGGTGCATAGTGCAAGCTGTCAGTGGATTTACCATTCTGGGGTCTGGACAACGGTGGCCTTGTTGTCACAGCTCCACTAGGTGGTGTCCCCGTAGGAACTCTGTATGGTGGCTCCTACCCACATTTCCCTTCTGCACTGCCCTAGCAAAGGTTCTCCATGAGGATCCTTCCCCAACAGCAAATTTCTTCCTAGGGATCCAGGCATTTCCATACATCTCCTGAAATCTAAATGGACGTTCCCAAACCTCAGTTCTTTGCTTCTGTGTATTCACAGGCTCATCACAATGTGGAAGCTGCCAAGGTTTGAGGCTTGCCTCCTCTGAAGCCACAGCACAAGCTCTGTGTTGGCCACTTTCAGCCATGGCTAGAGTAGCTGGGACACAGCACCAAGTTCCTAGGCTCCAAACAGCATGAGGACACTGGGCCCTGCCCACAAAACCACTTTTTCCTCCTAGCCCTCTAAGCCTATGATAGGATGTGCTGCTGTGAAGACCTCTGACATGCCCTGGTGACATTTTCCCCATTGTCTTGGTGATTAACATTAGGTTTCTTGTTACTTATGCAAATTTCTGCAGCAGGCTTGAATCTCTCCTTAGAAAAAGGGATTTTCTTTTCTACTGCATTGTCAGGCTGCAAATTTTTCAAAATTTTATCCTCTGTTTCACTTTTGAAACTGAATGCCTTTAATAGCACTCAAATGCTTTGCTTGGAATTTTCTTCCAACAGATAGCCTAAATCATCTCTCTCAAGTTCAAAGTTCCTCAAATCTCTAGGGTGGGGCAAAATGCCACTAGTCTCTTTGCTAAAACATAGTAAGAGTCACTTTTGCTCCAGTTCCCAACAAGTGCCTCATCTCCATATGAAACCACTTCAGCCTGGATTTCATTGTCCATATTATACATTATCAGCATTTTGAATGGTCAAAGCCATTCAACAACTCTCTAGGGAGTTCCAATCTTTCCTGCATCTTCTCGTCTTCTTCTGAGCCCCCCAAACTGTTCCAACCTCTGCTTATTATCCAGTTTCTAAGTCGCTTTACATTTTCAGGTATCTTTTCAGCAGCATCCCATTCTACTAGTATCAATTTACTGTATTAGTTTGTTTTCATGCGGCTGATAAAGCCATATCAGAGAAAGGGCAATTTGCAAAGGAAAGAAGTTTAATGGAAAACACAATTTCACGTGGCTGGGGAAGCCTCACAATCATGGCAGAAGGCAGGGCGGATCACGTCATATCTCACACGGATGGCAGCAAGCAAAGACAGAGCTGGGCAGGGAAACTAATGTTTTTAAAACCATCAGAACTCATGAGACTTATTCACTATCAAGAGAATAGTGCAGGAAAGACCTGACCCCATAATTCAATCACCTCCCACTGGGTTCCTCCCATAACATACGGGAATCATGGGAGTTACAAGTCAACACAGCCAAACCATATCAAGAACCTCATGAAGAGAGTTTGAAGTTAGATACCCAAGTATTCAACATTTCTATTACTAGGTGCAAGTTTCTTAGACTCCAAAGAGTTGGAGATCCAGAACAACGAGACATTCATTGGTCAAAAAATGATAAATGCCTCAAGTGTGTGGTAAGGTGCCAGAGCCTTTATACTGATACTGAGCCTACTTGGACACAAACAGCAAACAGCAGCAAAAAGCAAGTAACAAAGTGTTCCTTATTTTCATTACATCTTTCAGGGGAAGCTAAAGATTTTTATTTTTAACTTTTTGGCCCTAGAGAAAGTTGTATTTCTTGCATTCATTGCTCTTATATATGCTGTGCAGTACAGACTACATTTATAGACAAGAAGGAAGGCATATTTTTCTCCTTGTGGATGGTGCACATTTCTAAATAAAGCAGGTATTTCTAAATAATGAATTCTGCTTGAAGCAAGCAGCTATTTCAACCCCTCACCCTCCTCAGAGACAAAAACATGTCATTATTCTGTTTTGCCTAAAAAAGAAGAGTATTCACCCAGAGATTAAAAAGTTATCTAATTTTATAATTGTCCTCTATCCTACAAACCAAAATGAAAGTTTAAATGAGAACAGAATGGGGTACCTTGTGAGTCAGTGACCCATCACCATCATAGCTGTACATGTTTATATAAGACTGAAGCTCTGTGCTGTGAGAACAGGGGATCTAGGGCTCTACCTGCCAAAGTCCACATGGTTGCCTTTCCTGTTCTAACCACCTGTGCCTCAGTTAGCTTAAAACAGAAGGATTGGCCTAAAACATCATCTTGAAAATTCCATCTTTCTTAAACATCTGTGGAACTACAAGCATATATTAACACATTCCAGCATGTTATTGTTGGACCATTTCTGTATGTGCAGGCAATGTTAGTGCTTTAAAGCTTCCATTGGTATCCAGATCTATAGATGAATAATAGATATTTAATCAATGAGTAGCAGTATTGCTACCAAAATAAAATTGTATGTTTTCTATATACCTCTTTAAGTGTGAAATAAATTGTATAAAAACATAATTATGTATATAATTATTTTATACATATGTATGTGTGTATCTATCTACGTATCTGTTTGTCTATCCATCCATCCATCTACCATAATTCTGTATTTAGTTTTCTGGAGAACATATTTGTTCCTTTAACATTATATAGGCTATAAAATTTTGTCTCATGGCATTCAACATTTTGGGGGCAAAATGATATACAGTGATCTTTTTCCATCTTCCTAGCTTAGTTTTCTTTATTAAGCTGTGTTTGCCTTTGGCAAATCATTCCACCTCTCCACATCTTAATTTCCCCTTTGGTAAAATAAAAGGCTTGGACTAGTGCAATGTTTTCCCAAGAAGCTTTTTCAAGATACATAATAAAAAAGTGTTTTGTAGTTGAATGTTTGGAAAATGCTGTATTCTGTGTTCCTTCTTAGAAATGTAGTTACACATTAATATGTTAAATGTTCTGAGATATGACAGGGAAGAAACTTGCTTACCTTTAATTCTCCCAGTTTATTTCAGACATTTGACTATGAAATCCTTTCTTTCTTGAGTTACAGCAATTTATAAAGCCCATCAGGTGACATGGTCTCTGGATTGACATTAAGGACACCTGAAAGTATATAACTTCTAAAGGGTATTGGATTCTTGGTTTGAATTAAAAGTATGGTGCTATTGCAATATGGCAGTCTAATCATGCAACAGGATGTATAAACCCTCGTTATGAAATAGCCTTTCCCTACCCAAACCTTCCTTATTTTGATAGGAAAACTCAGGTTTAATAATTAGTATACAGCATCTTTTATTATTTTAGGAGAAAAAAAGGTTTAATATTTAGTTTATTTATTATTTTAGGAGGAAAAAATAGGTTTAATATACAGCCTGTTTTCTTCCACCCACCTTTAGAAGAGTGTGTGCTGTGTATGTGTTTCATTGTGGGTTGGTGAGTGGGTGGTGTGTATGTGTATTTTAGGTATGTGTGTTTGTGTTTGTATAAAACTTAACTACATTTTATGTATATGTATTTGTGTTTGTATACAACTTAACTACATTTGAAGTTTAGATAGCAGAGAACATGAGGTTAGAAGCTAGCTTCCCCACAGTTGGGTCTGGTCATCATGATGCTCTAGACAATTTAACTTATCTGTGTTTGTTTCCTTCTCTGTACAATGGATCAATAGTAACTTCTCAGACTTACTTATGAGGATGTTGAAAACAAAATTTGTAAAACTTGACTCAAAACTAAGTCGCTTCTCTCATCCTAGAGAAATGAAAAGAGTATGAGGAGCTGGATTGAGAGCTGTACAGGTTGTAGAAAATCCAGATGAGAAGAACTCAGCTCTAAATTAAAAACAAATAAATAACCTAATTTATGAAATACAAAACCTAGGGAGTCCATTTGAATTTCAAAAGAGATACTTTTAAGACAGAAATAGATGAGGTAATTGCATCAGTCTTGTTATTTTCAAAAATCATCCAAGCAGTAACTAGACTAAAATCCATGTCGACAAGATGTAGACACAAAAGGGTAACACTCCACAGTGGTAGATTCTTAAAGATACAGTGACGTTTAAAGACAGTTGTCACTTTTGGAAGCTGAAACTAGGTTACCTCAGAGTTGAAGATCCTTTCAGGTGATCTAGCCTAGTCTGTCCCTTAATATTCTCTGCATGATACCACACAAATATTGTCAAGAAGGACCATAAAGATCTCTTGTACCTTTTTTCTCTCAAGGGTAAAATTCTTCTTCAGTCTGTTGCCCTATGTTCTTGTATAAAGGATTTTGTGGAAAACGTGGTGCTGTTCAAATAAAAAATGACTAATTTATGACAACTATCACTGATCTGATTTCACAACATGTGCACACTCCATAGGACAAAAACCACCCTTTGTGCAGAACTTCAGACTATTGTAAGAATTGCTTGAAAAGACGAAGCTTGAATGGGAGCATTCATCTTGTCAATGGATTTCATTGCATCTTGGAAAGAAAAGTTAAGAACTCAGTGAAAGGATTTATATTTGTGCTTGCAGAGTTAGTTTTACCTCATACACATTATTTCCTTCATCCATAGCCACATGGTGGAAGGCAGGCTTTGTGTACCCTTTTGTTTCATGTTCTAGCTTCATTTCAGACAGTTTTATCCACTACTAAATGCTTACACTATAGTCTAACTTCTCCTGTGTGTCTTCCAGATAAACTATAATTCCTTTGAGAATAAGAACTATCGTCATGTGCCATATAATGATGTTTTGGTCATCAAAGCCTAATACATAATGGTGATCCTAAATGATTATAATATTTTATTCTTATTATACTTTTTTCTATGTTTTTAATTATCATGATTATTTTTTGAGACAGGGTATTGTTCTGTCACCCAGGCTGTAGTGCAGTGGCACAACCATGGCAGCCTTAACCTCCTGGGCTCAAATAATTCTCCCACCTCAGCCATCCTAGTAGTTGGGACAACAGGTACACATGTGCCACCATGCGTGGTTAATTGTTTTTTAGGGACAGAGTTTTGCCATGTTTCTCAGGCTGGTCTTGGGCACCTAGATTCGAGCAGTCCACCAGCCTCGACCTCCCAAAATATTGGGATTATAGGCTGAGCCACTGCACCTGATCTTTTCTACATTTAGATATGTTTAGATACACAAATACTTACTACTGTATTGTAATTGCTGATAGTATTCATTGAAGTAACATGTTGTATGGGTTTGTAGCTAGGAGCAATGGATTATACCATATAGCCTAGGTGTGTAGTAGGCTAGGCTATCTAGATTGGTGTTAGTACAATGTATGTTGTTTACACAGTGACAAAATCACTTAACAATATATTTATCACACCATATCCCCATCATTAAGCAACACATGGCCGTGTATCATACTATTCTTTTGTTGATCTCTTAGCTCTTAGATGAGGGCATACTGTAAGAAGAAAGCTCTGAAATTTTGGAGACAGATCACATATATATATATATATATATATATATATATATATATACACATACATATATATATACACACACACACACACACGCACATATGGATAGTGTATGAATCTATTTTTAAATTTTTTACAAATGTTTTCAGAAGTGGCCACCATATTAAATTTCAAATTATCATTCCTGTGTCTTATATTTATTACTTCTACATAGATGCATAAAAATATATAGTATTATTTTATGCTTTCAAAAATATAGTATTTTTATACTTTCACATATTTATACATTTTTATGTGATAGAAGTTGGAGTGATGTTTTCCTATTTTTTACTATTAACAACATGCTGCTATACATATTTTTATACATGTCTCAAATTGCACAGGAAAATGGGTTTGTCTAGCGAAGATCCCTTGGAAGTGAGATTGCTGTGCCATAGGGTGTACATATGCTCAATGTACTAGAGATTGCCAGACAGCTCTTCATAATGATTATTCAAATTACACTCCTATGGATTCTCATTGTATAAAACTCCAGTTTGCCAACACTAATTCTAGCCTTTTGGGTAAAATACAAGAAGATAGTCTTTGCTCCCAAGCTTGTTCAAGGAGCTGTGTCTCAAAGCACCTAAGAAACTCCATGTCTGCCTAATTCAAGGAAATGAACCCACCACGGTCAGAATGAATTTCAATTCCAATTCTCAACTTGAAGTTATTGCGGTGTTCAGATGCCACAGTCAAATATTTTCTTCCTCCTTTTCCTCAACTGTCTACAGCCTGTTCATTATCAATACAGGTTTTGGCCTATTTGAAGGTTATCATTTATGGTGGCTCATGCCTGTAATCCCAGCACTTTGGGAGGCTGAGGAGGGAGGTTCACTTGAGGTCAGGAGTTCAAGACCAGCCTGGCCACCATGGAGAAATCCTGTCTCTATTAAAATACAAACAAATTAGCCAGGCGTGGTGACGCATGCCTGTAGTCGCAACCACTTGGGAGGCTAAGGCAGGAGCATGGCTTGAACCCAGGAGGCGGAGGTTGCAGTGAGCCAAGATAGTGCCACTGCACTCCAGCCTGGGTGGCAGAGCAAGACTCAGTCTCAAAAAACAAAACAAAAAAAAACAAACAAAAAAAAGGTTATCATTAATGACAAAAAATAGTTACATTTATCCAAATGTGATCTGTGTTAGCAGGACTGATTGTGTCCCTATTCACCTGCTTCCAGCCTCCCTGTGTTGTAAGAGCCTTAGTATACTCTTACATTATGGTATGCATTAACAGCATTACATGGCTGCTGAGGTGCTAAGGTTTTTGAAACCACAGTTTCAATTTACTGCCTCCATGTGCAATTTATTAAAAGTTATAACATCTTAGAACAAAGCTTAATGAAACAAATCAAACCCTGTGTCTCCAAGCCATATTTTAAAGAGAAGCTTGTATTAGATGGTCTTTTAATTAATCGTTGGCTGTCAAAAATAAACCATACCATGTAGAAATATGGTTTCTACTGATGTGTCCCTTTCAACAGTTACCACCTCAGCCTTCCTCTGAAAATAGTGAGCTCTCAAAAGAGATTAGTATCACACGAGGTTTCGGTTTTTTCTGTTGTCTGTCAATCTGCTTATTTTTAACATATTTATAACTGCATTTTTTAACAAATGAAAATTTTGAGTATGACTTTTATGTTGTTGTTTGTTGTGCTTTAAAGCAAATATTCTTGTTGAACTAAAACAGGAATATAAACATGTGAATAAATCATTGATTTTTCACCAAGAGAATGCAATTAATGACCAGAGGATAGATCAATAAATGCCACACCTTTGAAGCCTCTCTCATTTCCTTTATCAGGCACGTTTCAAACTAACTGATTAATACCTAACTGCTTGTTTGAGGTTTTAAATATATAAAATACAACAAATAAACCTTTGGCATATGAGATCAGTAAAACCCAGAAAGAAAAAATGACTCATTCAGGGTTGCACAAGGAGTATAAGAATTAGCAGCAGTACTGTGCTGTCACATGCATCAGCAAACAGCAGAGCAGAAATGACAATAAACGTTAAGTATGTGTTGGGAATACGGCGTAATAGGCAGCAACAGAAATCTGTCTTCCTATCTAGACAATGTCAAACTCTGTCTCATATATAACAGTTTTGTAAATCTGGAGTCTATCGAATGCTTGCAACTTATAGGAGAATACTTGAATAACTCATTTCTGTTAATTTTGGTTAATTTGAAGGTTTTAGTTCTTTCTTCTTTTTTGAGACAATGTCTGCCTTTGTCAAAGAGGCTGGATTGCAGTGGTACAATCATAAATCACTGCAACCTCTGCCTCCCAGGCTCAAGCAATCCTTTTACCTCAGCCTCCCAAGTAGCTGGGACTATAGATACGGGCTGTCATGTCCAGCTAAGTTTTTGTATTTTTTGTAGAGACAGGGTTTTGCTATGTTTCTCAGGCTGGTCTTGAACTCCTAGACTCAAGAAAACTGCCTGATTTGTCCTCCCAATGTGCTGGGATCTCAGGTGTTCTGGCCTTGTTTGAGTTTTTAACCACAGTGAAAGTTAACTTTCTCCCACCCCTTAGCCCCATGGTAGGCAGCCACATATATTCTAGGAAGATCTTGCATGTAGCTGGTGGGAGCCCAAGTGGCCAAAAAGGATCATTTTCTGCAAATATGAGGGACTTATGTTCTCATTACTGATCACTGCTTCTAATCGCAAGAGATACACATAAAGGTGGTAACCATTGCTGCACCTCCTTTTATTTATTCAAGCCCCTCACTCCCTGGTTAAGGTGTCTAGTAGGAGACTTAAAGAACTGGTGCTGGTACCACCCCCATCTCTTTTTCTTTTTCCTCTTTTGGGAACCATATGTTGAAGACCAAGACATTCAAAGGCATTCTCAAACATGAGTAAAATTAGAAAGTCACCAAACATGGCCAGGGGAAAGTACAGGCTAAGTAAAGACCTGAAAAGACCACAGGATTATGCCTCACTTTAACCCTCTGTATATACAACAGCCTGCTCCTGGATGACTAGTGGGTAAATAACAAAATTAAGGTAGAAATGAGTATTTGAAACCAATGAGAACAAGGACATAACATACCAAAATCGCTGGGACACAGCAAAAGCAATGTTTAGAGGGAAATTTATAGCACTAGATGCACACGGGAGAAAGCAGGAAAGATCTAAAATCAATACCCTAACATCACAATTAAAAGAACTAGAGAAGCAAGGGCAAACAAATTCACAAGCTAGCAGAAGACAATAAATAAGATCAGAGCAGAACTGAAGGAGACAGGCACGAAGACCCTTAAAAAAAAAAAAAATCAATGAATCCAGGAACTGGTTTTTTGAAAAGATTAACAAAATAGACCACTAGCCAGACTAATAAAGAAGAAAAGAGAGGAATCAAACAGACACAATAAAAAATGTTAACTGGGAGATCACCACTGATCACACAGAAATACAAACTACCATCAGAGAATACTATAGACACCTCTAGGTAAGTAAACAAGAAAATCCAGAAGTGGATAAATTCCTGGATACATACACCTTCCCAGGAAGAAATAGAATCCCTGAATCGATTAGTAACAAGTTCTGAAATTGAGGCAGTAATTAAGTCTGCCAAACAAAAAAAGCCCAGGACCAGAGGGATTCACAGCTGAATTCTACTAGAGGTACAAAGACAAGCTGGGGCCATTCCTTCTGAAACTACTCCAAACCATAGAAAAAGAGGGAGTCCTCCCTAACTCATTTTATGAGGCCAGCATCATCCTGATACCAAAATGTGGCAAAGACACAACAAAAAAAGAAAATTTCAGGGCAATATCCCTGGAGAACATCAATGTGAAATCCTCAATCAATAAAATACTGGCAAACTGAATCCAGGAGCACATGAAAAAGTTATCCACCATGAACACATTGGCCTCATTGCTGGGATGCAAGGCTGGTTGAACATATACAATCAATAAATGTAATCCATCATATACACAGAACCAATGACAAAAAACTCATGATTATCTAACTAGATACAGAGAAGTTCTTCGATAAAATTCAATACCCCTTCATGCTAAAAACTCTCAAGCTAGGTATTAATGGAACGTATCTCAAAATAGTAAGAGCTATTCATGACAAACCCACAGCCAATATTATACTGAATGGGCAAATGCTGAAAGCATTCCCTTTGAAAACCGGCACAAGACAAGAATGCCCTCTCTCACCACTCCTATTTAAGATAGTATTGAATGTTCTAGGCAGGGCAACCAGGTGAGACAAAGAAGTAAAGTGTATTCAAATATGAAGAGAGGAAGTCAAATTGTCATTGTTTGCAGATGATGTGCTTGTGCATTTAGAAAACCCCAAGGACTCAGCCCCAAATCTCCTTAAGCTTCAGCAAAGTCTCAGGATACAAAATCAATGTGCAAAAATCATAAGCATTTCTATACACAAGAATAGATAGACAAATCATGAGTGAACTCCCATTTGCAATTGCTACAAAGACAATTAAATACCTAGGAATGCAACTTACAAGGGAAGGGAAGGACCTCTTCAAGAACTACAAACCATTGCTTAAGAAATAAAGAGGACATAAACAAATGAAAAAGCACTCCACGCTCATGCACAGAAAGAATATTGTGAAAATGGTCACACTGCTCAAAGTAATTTATGGGTTCAATGCTGTCTCCATCAAACTACCACTGATTTTCTTCACAGAATTAGAAAAAAACTGCTTTAAATTTCATGAAGAACCAAAAAAAGAGCCCAGATAGCCAAAATAATCCTTATCAAAAAACAAAGCTGGAGGCATCATGTTACCTGACCTTAAACTATACTACAAAGCTACAGTAACCAAAACAGCATGGTACTGTTACCAAAGCAGAGATATAGACCAATGGAACAGAACAGAGGCCTCAGAAATAATGCCACACATCTACAACCATCTGATCTTTGATAAACCTGACAAAAACAAGCAATGGGGAAAGGATTCTCTATTTAATAAATGGTGTTGGGAAAACTTTCTAGTCATATGCAGAAAGCTGAAACTGAAACCCTTCCTTATGTCTTATACAAAAATTAACTCCAGATGGATTAAAGACTTAAACATAAGACCTAAACCCATAAAAACCCTAGAAGAAAACGTAGGCAATACCATTAAGGACACAGGCATGGGCAAAAACTTCATGACTAAACACCAAAAGCAATGGCAACAAAAGCCAAAATTGACAAATGGGTTATAATTAAACTGAAGAGCTTTTGCACAGCAAAAGAAACTATCATCAGCGTGAACAGGCAACCTACAGAATGGGAGAAAATTTCTCCTATCTATCCATCTGACAAAGGTCTAATATCCAGAATCTACAAAATTCACAAGAAACAATCCCCTAACAAAGTGGGCAAAGGATATAAACAGACACTTCTCAAAAGAAGATATTTATGCAGCCAACAAACATAAAAAACTTCATTATCACTGGTCATTAGAGAAATGCAAATCAAAACAACAATGAGATGGTAATCTCACGCCAGTTAGAATGGTGATCATTAAAAGATCAGGAAACAACAGATGCAGGAGAGCATGTGGAGTAATAGAAACACTTTTACATTGTTGGTGGAAGTGCAAAATAGTTCAACCATTGTGGAAGACAGTGTGGCGATTCCTCAAGGATCTAGAACCAGAAATGCCATCTGACCCAGCAATCCCATTACTGCATATATGCCCAAACGATTAGAAATCATTCTCCTATAAAGACACATAAACACGTATGTTTACTGAGGCACTATTCATGATAGCAAAGACTTAGAACCAACCCAAATGCCCATCAACGAGAGACTGCATAGAGAAACATGGCAATATGCATCATGAAATACTCTGCAGCCATAAAAAAGAATGAGTTCATGTCCTTTGCAGGGATATGAATGAAGCTGGAAGCCATCACTGTCAGCAAACTAACACAGGAACAGAAAACCAAACACCACATGTTCTCACTCATAAGGGGGAGGTGAACACCAAGAACACAGGGAGGGGAACATCACACACTGGGGCCTGTTGAGGGGTAGGGAGCTAGGGGAGGGACAGCATTAGGAGAAATATCCAGTTTCTCCTAATGGATATTAGATGCAGTCTGTAGATGATGGGTTGATGGATGCAGCAAACCACCATGGCACGTATATACCTACATAACAAACATGCATGTTCTGCACGTGTGTCCCAGAAATTAAAATATAATAAAAAAAGAAAAATAATAGTTTCCTTAGAATGCAGGGCTCCAGTTGTACATAAACATTTTATCTACTTTTAATGATTAGCAAAAAATATAGCATGTATATTCCTCTTAAAAAAATAAAGTGCAAATATGACTACCGATTCTATTGTAATTAAAAGGATTAAAAGACAGTACAATGAAAAATTTTATGCTGACCTACTGGATAGCCTAGATGAAACTGACCAACTCCTCAAAACACAAATCTTACCTAACCTAAAACCCACATTTTTAAAAACCTCAGTAGCCCTAAAGCTAGAAAAAATATAGAATTAGTAATCATAAATCATTCACCAAAGGAAAGCCTTGGACCTGATGGTGTCCTGGGTGAATTGTGTGAAATATTTAATAAGAACAAACACCATTTCTTCTCAAGCATTTCCAGAATACTGAAGAAGAGGACCACATTTCTCTTTTTTTTTTCCCCCCAGACACGGTCTCACTTCCATTGCCAGGCTAGAGTGCATTGGTGTGCTCTTGGTTCACTATAACCTACCTCTCCTGAGATAAAGTGATCTTCCTGCCTCAGCCTCCCAAATAACTGGGACAACAAGCGCATGCCAACACACCTGGGTAATGTTTTAGTAGATACAGGTTTTTGACATGTTGTCCAGGCTGGTGTCAAACTCCTGACCTCAACTGACCTGCCTGCCTTGGTCTCCTAAAGTACTGGGATTATAGGCATGAGCCACCATGCATTTTCTAACTTATTCTATGAGGGCAGTATTACCCTGTTACCAAAGTCAAACAAAGACACTATCAAAATAGATCACAGACTAATGTCCCTGATGAATAGTGTTGCAACAGTCCTCAAAATACCAGCAAACAAAATTCAGCAGTGTATCAAAAGGATTATATACCATTATTTCTAGAATGTAATGATGGTTCAACATATGTAAGCCAATCAATGTGGGGGTGGGGATTGGGGGAAAGGTGGAGATAATAGGTACAAATCAGTAGTTAGAAAGAATACGACCCATTATTTGACAGCACAACAGGATAACTATAGTCAAAAACAATTTAATCGTACATTTCAAGTAACTAAAAAGTAACTGGTTTATAACACAAAAATGTTTTATGGGATGGATACTCCATTTTTCATGATGTATTGCGTACATATTACATGTTTGTATTAAAACATTTCATGTACCCCATAAATAGATACACCTATTATGTACCCACAGAAATTAAAATTAAAGATTAAAAAATAAAAAGTCAATCAATGTAATATACCACATTAATAGAATAAAGGTAAAAAACCTCACATGGACATCTCAATTGATGCATAAAAAGTTTTTGACACAATTTAGTAAAACTCAAGGATTGATGATAGAAATACTCAAGAAACTAGTAAAAAAATGATACTACCTCAATATAGTAAACGCCAACTATGAAAAACCCACAGTGATCATCATATTCAATGGAGAAAAACTGAAAGCTTTTCCTTTAAGTTCAGGAACAAGGCAAGAATACCACTTTTGCTACTTGTATTCAACATAGTACTGGAAGTCCTAGCCAGAGGAATTGGGTTGGAAACAGAAAGAAAAGGCAAATTGAAAAAATAAAGGTAGATTTATTGTTTACAGATATCATCTGAAATGTAAAAATGAATATTTCACAATAACCTATTAGAACTAAGAAATGAATTCAGCAAAGTATTTATAGTAGGAACAAAGACAACACACAAAAATTACTTGCAGTTAATATACATTAACCATGAACAATCCAGAAAAATCAAGGCAACGATTCCATTTATAATGGAATTATATATAATAGGCTTAACGGTAAACCTAACAAAGATGAAGACAATGAAAACTGCAACGTACTGCTAAAGAAATTAAAGAAGACATAAATAAATGTCAAGACGTCTTATGCTCATGAATTGGGAGATATTGTTAAGATGGCAATACTACTCAAAGTGACCTAGAAATTTAACCTAGTTCCTATCAAAATCCAAATAACATTTTTTTGCAGAAAGAGGAAATAACATTCTAGAGTTCATAAGTGATCTCAAGGAACTCTGACTAGCTAAAATAATTTGCAAAGGACAACAAAGGTTGAGGGCTCATACTTCCTGATTTCAAAAGTTACTACAAAACTATAGTAACCAAAACATTTAGTGATTCAATAAACAAACACTTGCATGTATGATCCCACGATTTTCAATAAGAGTGTCGAGACCATTTAATATGAAAAAAAACACAGTCTTTTCAACAAATAATGCTGAGAAAGCTGACTGTCTCCATGCAAAAGATTGAAGTTTGCTCTCTTACTGTCTTAGTCAGTTTGGGCTGCTCCAGCAAAATGCCACACACTGGGTGGCTTATAAACTAGCCTAAACCTATTTCACATTTAACTGGACACTAGATGTCTGAGATCAAGGTGCTCACATGGCTGGTTTCTGGAGAGGGTCCTCTTCCAGGTTGCGAACTACAAACTATATCCACAGACCATAAAAAGAGCGCTAGTTAGCTCCTTGCCTGTTTGCTTGCTTCTTAATAATGACACTAGTTCCTAAGGCTCCTGCTGTCATGGCCTAATTTCTTCTAAAAGGCCTCTCTTCTAAATATTCTCACATTGGGATTTAGGGTTTCAACATATACATTTCGAGGGTACAAGAAAGATTCATTTCTTTACAGGTACCTAATGCCATATACAAAAATTAACTCAAAATACATTCATGACCTAAATATAAGACCTCAAACTATAAAAACCTTTTAAAAGATAGGCCAAAATCTTCATTATGTTAGAGTTGGCAATGACTTCTTGGATATGACAGCAAATACACAGGCATAATGACAACAAAAAAGCAGACAAATTGGCCTTCGAGATATATTTTTATTAAATGTTCATCAAAATATTAAAAGTAAACAAACAAGTCTCTGAATGAAACTATTTTCTAATCATATATCTGTTAATAGATTATTATTCAGAATAAAGAGCAAACTTCTAAAACTCAGCAACAAAAACAACCCAGTGAATAGAAATTTCTCTAAAAGAGATTTACAAATGGCCAGAAAGCACATGAAAGTATGTTCAACATCACTAATCATTAGGGAAATGCTAATCAAAACTACAATAAGATCAATTTAAACTCATTAGGATGGCTACTATAAACAAAGGAAAATAGTAAGTGTTGACAAGTATTGGAAAAATGGGAATCCTTATGCATTATTGGTTGAAATGTAACATAGTACAACTTCTGTGGGAAAGCATGGCATTTCTCCAAAAACTTAAAATTAGAATTACCATATAATCCAATAATTCTACTTCTGGGTATATACCAGAAGTAATTGACAATAGGGTCTTAAAGAGATATTTGAGATGTTTCTACATTTCTGTTTATATCAGCCTTATTCACCACAGCGAAAATGTGAAGGAAACTAAAGTATCGATTGACAGATGAATAGATAAGCAAAATTGTACACATATAAACATGCACATGCAAACACATGTGTACACACCCACACACAGTTCCCAGCATTTACACAATGGACCTCAGCCTCATTTCATAGAAATCAATGTTCAGTATTCCCTGTTTTGTGCCAGGGAGATCAGGTCTAAAACTATACACTGATATTTCTCAGCCCACATCTCTTTCTCCACAACTCCTAGCCAATTATTAGAGAGAAAATCACAGTACACATTAAACAAAGTAATTTCTTTCCTAGACAAATCTCAGACTAAGCATTATTGAGATAGCAATTTTTAATAAAGTAATTGTGGGATTAGGAAAACATTTTTTATAAGTCAGTAATTATTTTACTTAGAACATATAAAATGGCTTTTAAAGGAGGTTTTTTTTTTAAAAAAAGGAAAGGTTATAAAGAATTTTACTGAATCAAATGAAAGTTTCAGGTTTTATTAGCAAAGAATAAAAAGGCTAATTAGAATTCGTTTTATAGGTCTGTATGCTCATTTTCAATAGGGGCTTATAATGAATTTTGGGGAAAAATCTGATCTGGCTGGATTCTCACTGACACGTTTATGAAACACTGAGTTATGAAGGACTGAGACAAAACTGATGCTTATTCTTTCTACTTCTTTCACATCACGCCCAACTCTGAGCTTGTCATCAAGAGTTTGCACCTCCTCATCTTCACGAGCCGATTTCTAAAGAGATTAAACACCTTTACCATTCTACAGTTATGAGATTTTGAAGGTATGTTGAAAGTTAGAACTGTCTTAATATTAGTAACAGCAATAGATATTTGTTGACCTCTTTAAAATTGCTATCATTAGTGCTAAGTGTTTTATACAGTTTGTCATATTTTATTATTTTCCCCCAGTTTTCTTGAGGTGTAACTGTAAGTAAAAATGTATTTAAGATGTGTATCATGGTGTTTTGATGTATGTATACATTGTAAAATTATTGCCACACTCAAGCTAATTAACACATCAGTCACCTCAAAGAGTTACATTGCATATGTGTGTGGGGGAAGTTAAGAGTACTTAAGATCTACTAAAGCATGCAATACATTATAGTAACTACAGTCACTTCATACCATATTTCAGATAGGAAGGAACCAAAGCTTAAAAGGATTTTTTTTATTATTATTTTTTAGTCACCTAGCAAATGTCAGTGTCTCAAACGAGGTCTGTGTGTTAACTACAAAAGAAAGGGTGTAGACTACTTCATTGTTGACTGGTGACAGGTAGCTAGAAAAGGAAAGGTGAACGACATGTTAATGGGCCCACTGGTTTCCATGTTTTAACGCTTTAAATGAGTGATAGATGCTAGCCCATGCATAATTATTAGCTAATGTGGTACATATCATTACAGGAAAATAGCAGCTGTAATTTATGAAAAAAAGATAACATTGCTCAAGAGACCGTTGTAATCACTTAAGTAGTTGAGCTTGCATGTTTTAGTTTTGGTCCTCTGAGAAGCAGATGCCAACATGGGATGAGATTTGGAAGAGATTTATTGGAGGAAACACCTGTGAAAGATTAAAAGAGAGCCAATAGGAGTAGGTGAAGAGAACCTTCAAACCACAATGAAGGTCTGACACCTGTGAAAGGAGAGAAGGAAGGAAGACTGGGTAGAAATAGATACAAAATGTAGCACAATTTTTAGAAATTCACCAACTAGTTAGGCTCCTATGATAACAAAAGAAATGGTAAATCTAACTAAAGGTGCCTATGAGTCTACTGGCAGTGGTTTGAGACTGACCGAAATGTTTAGCATCAGCCATAAAAGAGATAATCTCTCTACATCACCACACCTCTTCTCTGTTTCATACCTATATTCCAGTCCAGAAAAGAGTACAGGGAAAATCATCAGGTTATTTTATTACATAAAACTGTATCGAGTTGATCAAAGGATCACTGGGTTGTATGAAAGTTTGTTATTGCCCTTTGTCAGATGGGTAGATTGTAAATATTTTTTCCCATTCTGTTGGTTGCCAGTTCACTCTAATGATTGTTTCTGTTGCTATACAGAAGCTCTGGAGTTTAATTAGGTCCCATTTGTCTATTTTGGCTTTTGTCGCCATTGCTTTTGGTGTTTTAGTCATGAAGTCCTTGCCTATGCCTTTGTCCTGAATGGTATTGCCTAGGTTTTCTTCTAGGGTTTTTATGATGTTAGGTCTTATGTTTAAATCTTTAATCCATCTGGAGTTGATTTTTTGTATAAGATGTAAGGAAGGGGTCCAGTTTCAGCTTTCTGTACATGGCTAGCTAGTTTTTCCAACACCTTTTATTAAACTGGGAATCCTTTTCCCATTGATTGGGGGGATAGATGCAGCAAACCACCATAACATATGTATACCTATGTAACAATCCTGCATGATCTGCACATGTATCCCAGAACTTAAAGTATAATTTAAATAAACAAAGAAAAAACTGTTTGCCAAACATTAAAAACACTCTTATTGTCAGTCATAAATGCAGAAAAATGTAAAAAAAAAATAGCAAAACTAATTTGTGTTTAGTTCACTGTAATTGAAAACATTAGAAACATTGAGGATTAAAGTGTTTTATTTCTTTGTTAAAACTTAAAAAAAAAAGAAAGTTATTGTTGGAAGAATACTAGGCATTAGGATTCTATGAGTATTGTTTTTGACTTCATTTTTTCACAGTCCCATCTCGACCATAATCAGTCATAAGTCATCCCCATTAAGCCAGGGATCTGTACTTAATACCTCAGATGTGCTTCCCACATTTGTGCCTCGACATAAATTATATACCTATGTCTTGAGTTTAGAGAGAGTTAACTAAAATGCTTACGTAAAGTGCTTCAAGGCTTCTTTTACTGAAGATACAAGAGCCAAACACAATGTAATCACCCCAAAAACACTTTAAAAACCCACCAAATTATTCCTTTATCTATCTCTCCTAGATAGTGGATGCTTCCAATTCTACAGTGATCACCAAAAAGGGCAATAAGATAAGCCATCGAGCATTCAAAAATATAAAGATAAATTTATCATCACACTACTAGAACATTAGATGTTGAAATACACATAAACTTGCCTTTGACTTGCACCGTATCAAATTTGTTGTTTCAAGTACAAAAGAAAAATGTTTTTATAGTAGAATGATTTATAAACCTTTGCGTACATACCCCACAATGGGATTGCTGGGTCCCATTAGTTATTTACATTTATTTATAGAATAAATCACTCTACTATAAAGACACATGCACATGTATGTTTGTTGCAGCACTGTACACAATAGCAAAGACCTGGAATCAACCTAAATGCCCATCAATGATAGACTAGATAAAGAAAATGTGTCACATATACAACATGGAATACTATACAGCCATAAGAAAGATGAGTTCATGTCTTTTGCACAGACATGGATGAAGCTGGAAGCCATCATTCTCAGCAAACTGACACAAGAACAGAAAACCAAAGACCACATGTTCTCACTATTAAGTGGGAGTTGAACAATGAGAACAGATGGACGTAAGGAGGGGAACATCACACACTGGGGCCTGTCAGGAGGTGGGGGGACTAGGTGAGGGATACCATTAGGAGAAATATCTAATGTAGATCACTGGCTGATGGGTGCAGCAAACCACCAAGGCATGTGTATACCTACGTAACAAGCCTGTATGTTCTATACATGTTCTATCCGAGAACGTAAAATTTTTTTTAAAAAGTGGAATGTGCTCAAGAATAAACATTCAATAATTGATGGCTGTTATGGGAAAGCAGTTAAGTGTGGTGGTGGCTACAATGGTTGGGTCTGACTCAGACCATCTGGATAAAATTCACAGTAGGACACATTAATTTAATGACCTCAGAAAAGTTATTTGGTTTCACCATACTCCTATTTTCTCATCTATAAAATGGGATGACAAACTTTCTCATGTTGTTAAAAAATTAAGATAATATTTGTAAAAAACCTAGTCGAGTGTCAGGAATGTATTAATCATTTAGTAAATGCCAGATAAAATGATCACTAATACTATAATACTATAACTTCTTCCATAAAGATAAAAACACATTTTGGTTACCAGTAAATATCAGTTTGGAAACCACAGACTTTGTAAAAATGAGATATTTAAGTTCAAAGGTCATAAAAGGCAAAAATTATTATAGAGGAAATGTTTCTCTTCTAAATAAAAGTCACAAGACCCTCTTAAGCTATTTTCAATAATGTTATTGACACTCTGACTGCCAAATACTAAACAAAGTCTCCTTAACATGCAATCCAATTGTTCTTTCTGGAGCCTTACTTTAAGGCAGAAGCAATCACACAAAATTTTCAGAGTGGGAGGGCAATCTGGTTATGGCATTGCATATATCTATTGGATTTGCCATTTTTAAATATAAAATTTCCTAAATTATTAACTTTCCCTAAAGTGATATTTGATGGCAAAAGTAATATCTGCATGAAGTATTAAGTGATTTTTATGAAAAAAGCAAAGTAATTTGACAGAGCATAATAATTACACTGTCAAAGAATATACGTTTCTATTTTCTCAGAGAAATCTATATTATATGGTTTCAGTTTCACAGGCTGTCATCAAGACAGCAAGATTTATTTCTTCTTTAATTGCACCACGTCAGTCTTTTTATGGAAAATGTACATGCCAAGACTGCTTCTCAGAAGGGTGTAGAACCCACGGCATCACATATTCACCCATGTGCACAATTAAGAGACTAGCCTGTATACAATGGAATTGAAAGAGAACAGGCATGAAAGCTCTCTTGGGTTGGTCAGATGTGGTAATATACAAAAGGATGATCATCTATTACTAATGGGAAGGCCAGAAGTACTACTTTTCATGAGTGTTTTCCCCTGAATTAAAGCTTAAAGTAACTTTTCACCAAAGAAAGTGAGTTTCATGGTTATTCCAAGTTTTGTAATCTCCACTTTTAACCTCAGAAATTTCACACATAAATTATATAGAGGCAGAAAACAATCTAGGGCTGAGGATCAGGGGATTAAAGTTAATGTTAGCATCGTCCTTGGACCAGCAACTTGCATCACTATATATCAATTGAATTTGTCTGCATTTATTTCAACTCCAAATCTGTTCAGTATCATGCACTGAGAGGGATTCAGAAGTTATGAGGTTGATGTTTTGTGCTAGGGCCTCAGAGCAGTAAGCACTCATCCTATGTCTCATTTTTCAGAAGCCTTCTATCTGCATTGGAGAATTAAAACTTGGGTTTATAAAAGTCTTTTATAATTGGTTTAATTTTTTAAAGTATGGTCATGTTCTAAATAATTACAGGTATTTATGTTGCTTTAAATGTTGGGTACAGTTCGGTAATATTTATTAAGTTGGGTTTAGATCTTGAAGGGCAAAGAAATGAGTGGCTGGAGAGAAAGAGAGAGAGGAAGAGAGAGAGAAAGGGGGGGACTAAAACTCCTTCTACCTTATGGCTCTACAATTTCTTGCCTTTAAAGAAGAGTCCAATACACCATCCAATGGAGAAAAAAAATGAACCATGTGTGTGACTTATGGGATGGCTTTATGGTCAAAGGTGAAAGTGGCATGAACTATTTCCTTCCATACTGTGAGGAAGGGTGGAGAGACTGGGAAATACAATGTATCTTTGTGTTTAGTAATGATAGTAAATTGTTTGGTGAAGTCTCTACCACTTACTCTCTACCACAAACTAGTAACTGACTCCTTCCTAGTTTATTCAATGAAATATTACACTCTAGTGCTAGTAGTCACTACCTTAAAACAGGGAACTAATAACTAAAAGAGAAGGTGCCACTGGCTCTCTGGCCAACAAGCCCGAGTCCTGGGACCAAGTGCCAGACCCACTCTTGCCGCCTACCTACTTGGACCCTCAGTCCCTGCCTCACTCTGGGAGTCCTGACTCTGGATCAGGTGAGAGTCCATTCTCACTGACAAGCTTTATTCCAGTTCCCACCTCCTAACTAACCACCATAGCTCTTATGAATTGTTGCTGTTTGCTGACTTATTTTTAACTACAAAAGCCATTAAGCATTTACTCCCCTGTGTTCAGCAATCCTTGTAAAAACACCCCAAGTGATGCGTTAGTTAACAGTCTGTCAACCCTGCATAATAATTTTGATTTATCACTCAGCTATAAAATTTTTCAAAAGGCAAAGCTTGCCTACATTGCCTGGTTTCTGAAGCAGTTTTATTTGTACTCACTTTCTAAATGAAACTTGGGAAACTCAAAGTGTGGATGAGCAAGACTGGCAACTCAAAAGAAAAAGTGTGAGAAAGGAGTAGGCAAAGCCTAAGGAAAGACAGGAGAGCTTTACACAAAGGCACTGAGAGTTACCAAATATGAAGGGAAAAGCAGAGAGTGCACATGAAAGAGACTGAATGTAAGCAAAATACCAAATGAAGAGTCAAGAAAGAATAAAAAGTGAGACCCCATTGTCTTCTTTTGGGTATGTATCAAATCTCCCTCTGCCTTACTCATATAAGGATACATTTAATTCAATTTAGAATCCCCTTGATATTTCAGGATTACCTTTGCATAACAAGATCCTTAACCATTTCTACAATGTCCTTTTCAACATATAACTATCCAGAATTATCCAAACCATTGAGTTTGAAAGCATAATTCTCACAGAATGACACCGACTACAAGTTTGGGGTGGGGAGCTCCCAAAGTCACTTTCAGTTTCAACAATTGGCTAGAAAAACTCACATAATTTATTGAAGGCTATTATACTCATGGTTTTTGAATTATTCCAGGGAAAGGATACAGTTAAAATTAGCCAAAGGAAAAGACATACAGGGCAGAGTCTGGAAAGTTTCCAAACAGGAGGCTTATTTTGTCAAGACACATTACCCTCCTGACATTGATGTGTAATAATATGCATGGAGTATTGCCAAGTGGACAAGCTCACACAAGTTTCGATGTCTAGAAATTTGATGTCCAGTATTTTTGGTATCCATAGATACCCAAGTTTTGGTGTCATTACATAGGTATGATTGAATGAGTGAGTGCGTGCCCACGTGGTTAAACTCAGTCTCAAGATCATTTGATATCATGACCCAAAATCCCCATCTTTAGCTAAATGACTGGTCTTTCTTGCATTGCCTGCCTCTACTTTTTGACCATCAGGTATGGATGATTCCACCTTAAGATCTGCTGTGGCCCAGCTTCGGCCATAAAAATAGATACTCCTAGCAGGTGTGAAATAGATTATCTCACAAAAGCCAAAGGCAAAGGCCAAACTTTTCTTTGGGCTAAGTCACATTCTTCCCTCTACAGTAATACTTCATTTTTAGGGAATACAACACATGTATCTTGGAGAGGGCAAAATTTAGTCTGGCATATAAAAGCTTATTAACTCATCAAATGCTTATTGGTTGCCTGTCATACACTATGCTCTATACTCAGGGCTGGGGATAGAAACCTAGATGGAGAGGTCTCAGTAAGAGTTATGAAATTAGTCAAGAGTTCGTAGTGTTTTGTATATACAAGAAGGAAACGTTCAGGTTTACTTCTCTGTTTCTGGCTTCAAAAAACACATAGTGAAGCTGAACAAGGACCATTTTGAGCATAAAGCTTATATATTTAGTCCTAAGTAGGTTTATAGTTTGAGATTTCTAAATACCAATTTCTGTGTAACCACTAAGAGAATCTCAAACTCAGTAGTGTTGACTAGGTAAATGTTTCTTAACAACGTGTTGCTTTTCCCATCCAAATACACCCTTTATTGCTTGTTCTGAAATAATGCAGATGAATTCTGTAATCATTTGCAGTCAGATTAATGTGTTTGTCACAGAGGGCTCTGGAGAAAAACTGGAAGAGGAAAGAGTTTTTCACCCTAGCTTGAGCATCCTCTCCTAGCAAATACCTACAGTGGACAACGCCTCCAGTGCCATTCTGCAAAACAGGGGGCTCAGCAATATCCCTAGTAGCTTCCTCTGGCTGGCTACTAAGGAACTATGAAATTACTTCTGAATGAAGCCGCCTGCCCTGGACTATTTCCCTGGCACCTCAGAAGACAGATTTCTACCAAGGTTCTCAGCAAGTGTCTCTGGTGCTACATCTCAGAAAGCCAATTCTCCATAGTAAGCCACAGCTGAGCCTTCTCCAGCAAGTGCTAGATCTCAGTCTTGGGATGTGTGGGGGGAAATACTGCTGATAGGTCAAGTAAGGTAAAGGCTAAAAATATTCAGTTACAGAGATATCATAAATAATTTTAAAGAGAGCTCTTTGGTAGAGAAGTGGATGGGAGCCAAATTGGAGCCAAGTGAGGAGGAAGGGACAAAAGATAAAGTTAAGAAAATGCTGTAAATCAGTTTATCAAAGGAGGGAAGAGAAGGTGAACAGCTGAATGACTTTTCCACCACATAATGCAGCTTTACTTTTGGCCCTGCAAATACCAAATTTTTACCTCTGAGATTCCCCATTCTGTATAATCATTCAAGGTCAGATCTTTGATACACACCTCAGGGCAACCACCCTGTTTCTGAGATACCAGTGAAATTACTATAGGAGGCAACTCATCACAGAAAGTGAGCACCCAGAAACCCCTTAACCCCCTATCAGAAAATTCTCAGAAGAGTTCCAGGGATAAGAAGATAACTTGACAATCCAGAAGGGCTTTATTGTCATTAACGAAAGCACATCTCTGGGGTACATCTCAGTGTAAACGAATGATATTTCTGTTAAAGTAGTTAGCATCCAAAAATAATAAATCTACTCTTTTATGTAGCAAGCAATAGTGAGAGTTGTTTTCCTAATCATGCTCATTAACTGCAGCTGATTGCTTCCTTAGCATTAACTCAATCCTCTGACCTGAATCAACACCAACTATCTATACATATATATTCCTTTTCATCTTCAAATGGTTTCCCTGAGCTTTGTTTTGGTAGAGTGAGTTTTATAATGGTTAAATGTTGCAAACTGTCACTTGCCACTTTCTCATGACAGATACTTAGCATCTCATGTCCAGAAATTACAAGCACAAGGAAATAAAGATGCTTGGCAGCTGATCATGGGGGCACACACAGGAGCGACTTCAGAAAGAGACAAAATGCTGCTCAGGATAGGGTATTGTGTTCAATAAATATGCCCCAAGTGTGTGGGGTCAGGACATACAAGGCAGGAACTTTAAAAGCACATTATTGATGGAAGTTGACTACACTGAAAAGCAGCAGCTGATATTTTTATGTGTTAGGCTCATGCAAAAAGTAATTGTGGCTTTTGCCATTACTTCCCATAGTGAAAAAACAGTTACTTTTGCACCAAGCAAGTAGTATTAATAGTAGTGGTATGGTCTGAACGTGTCTTCTCCAAAATTCAAGTGTTGCCAATGTGATAGTATTAAGCGGTAAGGCATTTAAGGGGTGACTGGGTCATGAGGACACCCTCCCTCAAGAACAGGATTATGAGAGAGGCTTCAGGCAGCATTCAGTGCACTTACCTTTCTACCTTCTGTCATGTGAGGACCCGGCGTTCCTTCCTGTTGGAGGATACAGCAACAAGGTGTTACCTTGGAAGCAGAGAGCAGCTCTCGCCAAACAACTGAATATCTTGGTCTTGCTCTTCCCAGTCTCCAGAGCTTTGAGAAAATATTCAAGTTCTTTATAAATTACCCAGTCTGTGGTATGCTACAGGAGCACAAAACGGACAACTAGTAATAGCAATAATTATCAAAATGTTGTTATAAGCCCTCTTTCATCAAGTACCATCTATTGTGGTACCACACATTGTGCCAAGTGCTTTGCAAGATGGTCCTTTATCTAAGTTCATAGAGAACCTATCAAATCCACAAAGCACACTCTGTATACTAGGCCGATTATTTAACCTCTCACACCATCTGTTTATGAATATTTAAAATGTAACTAAGGTCACAAATCTGGTTCATATTGGTAGACATAGATTTTAAATTTAAGCCCAACAGGCTCTTAAGAGAAACTGTTAGCCATCTTATAGGATTTGGACTGCTAATAAGGGCATCCGTGAGCTCTCTTCAAATGATCATAAATGAAGGATGTGCCTCAGAACCAGAAAGATTAAGCAACTTTCTGCAAGTTTTTACACTTATAAAATGAAGACGTTGGATCAGGCAGTTTCTTTGGTTCTCTTTTCACTTAACATTTTACCTTTCTCCTTACTGCAAGCTTTCGTAGAGAGGCTTCTTACTGGTTTTCTTCCGCTACCATCAGGCAAAGCAAACCCCAAACAGCCCTTCTTACTTGTAGACCCTAATAAACACGTGAAAGGAGGCTTCTTATTGGTTTTCTTCTGCTGCCAGCAGGCAAAGCAAACCCCAACTAGCCCCCCTCAGCTGTAGACCATAATGGACACGTGAACAGAGGCTTCTTGCTGGTTTTCTCCTGCTGCCAGCAGGCAAAGCAAACCCCAAACAGCCCTTCTCAGCTGTAGACCATAATGAACACGTGAACGGAGGCTTCTTGCTGGTTTTCTCCTGCTGCCAGCAGGCAAAGCAAACCCCAAACATCCCTTTTCAGCTGTAGACCATAATGAACACGTGAACGGAGGCTTCTTGCTGGTTTTCTTCTGCAGCCAGCAGGCAAAGCAAACCCCAACTAGCCCCCCTCAGCTGTAGACCATAATGGACACGTGAAAGGATGAATGGCGGCCGGGCGCTGTGGCTCACGCCTGTAATCCCAGCACTTTGGGAGGCCGAGGCGGGTGGATCACGAGGTCAGGAGATGGAGACCATCCTGGTCAACATGGTGAAACCCCGTCTCTACTAAAAATACAAAAAATTAGCTGGGCATGGTGGTGCGTGCCTGTAATCCCAGCTACTCAGGAGGCTGAGGCAGGAGAATTGCCTGAACCCAGGAGGCGGAGGTTGCGGTGAGCCGAGATCGTGCCATTGCACTCCAGCCTGGGTAACAAGGGTGAAACTCCGTCTCAAAAAAAAAAAAAAAAGAAAGGATGAATGGCAACATCATTGCTTTCAGCCCTATGTCACAGGAATAAAGGGATGTAAGAGATATAGACTGAGAACCAACCTTTCTCCGACATCCCTAAATTCTGGAGGTTCTGTCTAACGAGATAATTCTTAGGCCTTGGAAGGGATGCACCGATATCAAACAGAATCAGTCCCCTAAATGCTCTTGCAACAATAACTTCTTCTTTTCCACCTTGATTTCCCAATATCAAATGAATCCGAGTCCAGAATACCCTCTATTATCCCCAAGGATTTTCAAACAACAGTGTGATAAAGGGGAGTGTTAATAGGTCCCACTGTCCTTCCTCTTTGTGACTCTCTCAAGGAGGTAGAGTAAGCTGGAGGCAGTAGTGGATTTTGATGGGCGTTACAATTTATTTTAATCTGTCAACCACTCCCAAGGTGGGAACCCTACTATTTCCCAGGCAAATGGTCACTGCAGGAATGCTGACTGGCAGAGCAGGTGGAGGTATGAGAACCTGATACTGATTTATTTACAGTGTTCTGTGACTAGCGCAGGGAAAAGTAACCCGAGAAATACTCAAACATCCATACTTGGATTTACACATTTATAGAAAACTTTATACTCTTTCCCATTTTTCAGGCAGTGAGGCCAATCTTAATCTGAAGCCAATCTTACCACCC
This sequence comes from Sapajus apella, assembly GCF_009761245.1. Classification (NCBI taxonomy): domain Eukaryota; kingdom Metazoa; phylum Chordata; class Mammalia; order Primates; family Cebidae; genus Sapajus; species Sapajus apella. The sequence goes on from NW_022436953.1 coordinate 11,538,761, forward strand.
TCTAGGTGGTCCTGTTAGTGCTGTTCAACACCTTTAGCAAATTGGGATTGTATCGAATTCATTGTTATTATCGTATCATTAAAATATGACAGCAGTTTGGGGTCTCAGGTGATCTCTATCCTTCTCTGACTATAACCCTAATGCTCCTTGGTTTTCTTTCAAATGTGCACAGATAAAATTTAACTAAGTTAAATTTATTTTTGAGATTAAAAATGAACAGATGCTCACTTTTCATTATATTTGAGTCACTAACTGATGTTAAACCGAACATTTTCCTCACTGTCCGCATACCTCCTGTTTCAATATTCGTTGCCTTTCTTTCTCTATTTTTTTTTTTTTTTGCCTGTTTACTTGGTTTTACAAGCCTCTTTTATACCTTTAAAGTTTGCTAATTTCAAAAATTTCTTGGGATCATACAGGCAGTATGTATATTGTTAGTGAAATAAAAAGACGGATTTAGGAACAGGGAATACAATACTTTGTTGCAAAAACATGATAGATCTTTTCCTCTAGGCTTTGAATGTATGTTAAAATATTTAAATATAAAGTAAAAGTTTTTCTTCTATAAGTAGAAGCCAAACTTGTCCAGTCTTGCTTTTCTTTTTTTTTTTTCATTTTATTTCAATAGATGGTTTGAGATGATATGGAAATATTTGGACCTCAGGTAGGCCATGGGGAAACTGACAGCAGTGTGTGCCCATCTCATCAACTGCCTGTTTCTATACTGTGCCTAGAATTGCTCAGTCTGGGAGAGAGTGCTGTGTACTTGGAGCAGAAGTCCTCCCACAACTGTAGCTTGTTTTATTTCTCTCTTTTTTTGCTTTGTCCTGTTAAAGGATTTTTTTTTCCATCTTTTCAATTGAAACATGTGTTGTAAGTTTTTGATAAGGCTGAAGACTGACACAGCTAACATTAACAATTTAAATGGGATAATGTCAGGGAGCCTATTTAGCTCTATCCCCCTCCCCCTCACCATCAATACCCACAGCAGCCACTTTGCAAACCACATGCACCTTGCAAACGTTTTACAGAGCAGATGCTTCCCTGACTAGGATTTGAAAATATGTGGAAGGTGAATACATATTTAGACTGTGGGCTAGTGACAACACTTTTACTTTCCTACAAAAAGGAATTCGTGATTTCATAAGCAAGGTCACTTAATTACAGCCCAAGATGTTGGAATTTCTGACAAGCCAACTGTGAATTGAATAATTCTTGCACATCTGTTCCTTTTCAGAGATGAATTGACCCTGAAATCATGGTGACTGAAGCTCTTTAGCTCCTCTGCCATTGTGTCTTAATGGATAATGATCTGTAAAAAGAGGGTGGGGGGTGATGGTGATATTTACTTTGATGATCGCTAACTTGCTCCTGCTTTGTGGCCTTCCATTCAATTACATGTCTGTCATCTCATCTAAATCTCACCAGCACTCTATAGTGCAGTCAGGCCTGCCTTAAAGGATTAGTTAAAAGATCAGAGGCATTAACTGCCCAAGGTTGCACCACAGGGTAATCTCCTGTCAATCAGGTGTGAGTTTCCTGATATACCTGATATTATCTTTACTGAACAAAAAATAATTGAATTGAACTAGTGACAAACCCTATACTTCAACCCAGGCTTGAGGTCACTGACTAGAAAGTCTGGATGAAGGATGAAGACTGTAGTTGCATAGCTGCATATATATATATATTTGGGACAGAGTTTAGTTCTTGTCACCCATGCTGGAGTGCAATGGCACGATCTCAGCTCACTGTAGTTAATTGCATAATTCTAAAAGCTGGTATGAAATATTACAGCTTTGAGCTCAAAATCCATTTAGAACATCTGCCATGTGAAATCCCACCTGTGGTTTTGGCCATAAGCTATTTTTACTGTTAATTATGATTTTAAATTTATACTGAATTATTTTATGTTGATGTGCTACAGTTGTGGGATGTTTTCTTAGTTCAGCTAAAGATGGGGTTCTTTGTCCCATAGCCACAAAAATTCAGGCTGTCAGACAATTTGTATGATGAGTCAGGCAGGGTTTCCTTGGGTGAAAAGAAAGAAAATGGGGATACAGGAACTTTCCAGGAGGCCAGAGTCTCTGATAGAGGGCTTCCCACCCAGGAAGAAGAGGGGCCAGGCTCCTGCCTGCTGCAAGCGGGCAAACTCCCCATGGCTCCACCCCAGCACATAGGCCGGTTGGGGATTTTCCAGGGCCCCGCCTCCCACCTGACTGTCTCACAACTGTTTACTAATAATGGGAGCCTGGGCACAGTGGCTCACGCCTGTAATTCCAGCACTTTGGGAGGCTGAGGTGGATGGATCACTTGAGGTTGGGAGTTCCAGACCAACCTGGCCGACATGGAGAAAGCCCATCTCTACTAAAATTACAAAATTAGCCAGGCGTGGTGGTGCATGCCTGTAGTCCCAACTACTCGGGAGGATGCGGCACGAGAATCACTTGTGAAGAGGGAAATTAAATAATATAATAATAGACTGTAATTGCTGCGTAATAAAGTTTACTGTGTTGTGTTCAATATAAAACCTAACCTCCAGCTCTGCTTGAAATTAACTCCCTGAAAAACTTACCTTATCCTTTCTCCCCACATTCCCAGCAAAGTTCCCAGGTAACTCAAGACTCCTGTTTTTCTTGCAGAGCAGCTGCAAGATCACAGGGCAAGAAAACACCCAAATAATTTGCAGTGTGTTTCCCAAAATGCTATTTTCAAATGTAACATACATCACAAGACATATTACAAATTAATTAACTGTTCTTTGTTCTGGCTTCTGTAAACCTGTTAGCTGCTATGTCATCCTGAATGTATAAAAAGTCAAATCCTGTTTTTGTTAGGCACTCAGCCTTGGGATGCTAATCTGCTGAGCCACCTTAATAAAATCCTCATGTTTCACCCATTGGTTGCTCCGGTCTCCTGAATATTCTGGAACACTTGAACCCAGAAGGTGGAGGCTGCAGTGAGCTGAGATCATGCCATTGCACTGCAGCCTGAGCAACAAGAGTGAAACTCCTTCTCAAGTTAAAAAAATGTTTAGGAAGTTTCAAGTATTAAAATAATGCTAAGGTGAGGCATGGTGGCTCATGCTTATAATCCTAGCACTTTGGGAGGCTGAGGCAGGTAGATCACCTGAGGTCAGGAGTTCAAGACCAACCTGGCCAACATGGTGAAACCCCATCTCTACTAAATTGGCCAGACATGGTGGTGCACACTGACAGTCCCAACTACTTAGGAGGCTGAGGCATGAGAATTGCTTGAACCTGGGAGGAGGAGGTTGCAGTGAGCTGAGATCATGCTACTGTACTCCCTCCTGGGCAACAGCATGAGGCTTGGTCAAAAAAAAAAAAAATATATTTATATATATATATATATATATAAAAAATTAAGAAAAAATGAAGAAAATAATGGTAATAAGAAATCCTAGCCCCTTTTGAGTGTTTACTAGATGTCAAGAGCTTCAAAATATTTCAACAGCCCTGAGAGACAGACTCTAATAGCATCATCCTCATTTTATAGATGAAAACACTGAGGCTTAGAGTTTAAGTTACCTAAGATTTAAGGCTTTGAGAAGTTACAATAATGATTTCCTTAAGATTCCCTGTTGATGGGCGATGGAATCACAATTTAACATAGGCATTTTGACTCCAGTGACAGCGGGCTTAATCACTTCACCAGGCTAGTTCTCTAGGCTTTACCCCAGAAGACCAGTGGAAATATATTTAAGAATAGCACATTAGGCATGTGGAAATGCACACATCTATGCATGTGAGCACATGTAAATGTGTGTAAGTGTGTAAGAAACTATTCCCAAAGTTTGTACCTAAGACTGCAGTGCTTGCAAGCCTAGGAAAAATGCATCTGGATTCATCAGCAGATATGTTGGTCTCTGGAGGAACTTTCTCGGAACTTAGCCTTTTGTTCCAAATACAACCTTTTCAGTTCTTCAAATGAGGTTTCATGTGACATATTTGTGCTACTAAAATAAACCCCCTCTTAAATATGAATCCAAATTTCTCATTGATATATTTTAGTACAATATGGAATTAATGACATTTCTAATTTGCTCTTCAGTATACTATAGAATGATGTGAAATCAGTAATATATATTATGTATATATAGAGGTACATATATTTCTAAAGGTTCATCTATTTATCTATCTATACACACACACATATATGTGTGTGTGTATATATAGATATAATGTGTTATTTGGGAGGACAGTATACAAAAATGCTATTGAAAGCCATCTGTGCTGTGAAAGCCAATGCGTGTGTGTAGCTACATGTGTAGTCAGCTTCTGAGATATAAGGTGTTTTAAGACTATATGTTATAGAAACGACTTTTTTCTCAAAAATAATCTTAATTTGGAAAACAAGATGATAAAAGTAACTAACATATTATCAGACATGAAAATTTAAGACATTAGTTCTTTACCTAATTTTTTGTGTGTATGTATATCCATCTTACGATATTTATGGCATAAGTTATAGCTAGGGACAAAGGATGAAAAATGCTAAATTATCCTCTCTTTGTTTTTCATTTGCCAAGCAAATGAATGAAAACTTATATCTTATATCATTTGGCTTAAGAATCCCCCCTAAGAATTTAACCAAATAAGTGATTTTAAAACTCTGTAGAAATATACAAATATTCAGAAGAGCATTGTTGATAATACCGAAAAACTAAAAACATCATTGTGATGGCTGATTTTATGTGTCAACCTGACTTATCTAAGGTATGTTCAGATAGCTGGCAAAACATTACTTTTGGGTGTATCAGTGATAACTTTTCTGGCAGAGATTAGCATTTGAATTGATAGACTGAGTGAAGAAGATTGTCGCCAACAATGATGGTAGGCATCATCCAAACCCTTGAGGGCTTAAATGGACAAAAAAAGTAGATAAGGAGTTAATTTGGTCTTTGCTTGAGCTGGGACACCATCTTCTTTTTCACTCAAACATCAGTGACCCTGGTTCTCTGTTCTTTGAGCAAAGACCAGGACTTACTCCAGTATCCCTTCCGATTCTTAGGCCTTTTGACTTGGTATGAATTACATCATCAACTTTCTTGGTGTTTTCACTTGTGGAGTGTGAGCTCTTAGCCTCCACAATTGCATGAACCAATTCCTATCATGTATATTTAGGTAGGCAGAGAGCATGTTAGGCTGTTCCTGCATTGTTATAAGAAAATATCTGAGACTAGATAACTTATAAGGGAAAAAGGTTTAATTGGCTCTTATGTCCGCGGGCTGTACAGGAAGCATGGCTCTAGCATCTGCTCAGCTTCTGGTGAGGCCTCAGGAAGTTTATAATCATGGCAGAAGGAAAATGGGGAGCAAGCATTTCATACAGTGAGAGAGGGAGCAAGAGAATCAGGGGAGGTACCACACAGTTTTAAACAACCAGATCTCACAAGCACCCACTCACTGTTGTGAAGACAGCACCCAGCCATGAGGGATCTATCCTAGTGACCCAAACATCTCTCATCTGGCCCCACATCCAACACTGGAGATTATGTCCCAACATGAGATTTGGAGGAGACATCCAGAATATATCCGATAGATTGATCTATGATTGGCTAGGAAATAATACATTGATTTAACTTGATGCAACCTAGCATTCAACATATCATAACAGAATGGATTTAAGAATATGGAAAAATGAATGATGCATAAGCATGCCAATGTTAAACTCTTAAGTTTAAAAAAAATGTTAATGAAGATTACAACATGAACTTGGTTTTGAACAGAGTATATAAAAACTGATGGGAAAAATGTGTGGAAGCACATATACAAACATGTTTAGATACTCCTTTTAGTTAGAGAGTTTATAAATGATTTCAATTTTTTTCTTCATAGTGATATTTATGTTCATATTTTATTTAGTCAATTCATACAAAAAAAGGCTTTATAGTTTCATGAGGGTTGGCTGTGCCCTTATGCAAACTTCAGTATTTTTTTTTTCTGATTTTGGTGTTGCTTGAATAAATTATTATATATTTGCCAAAAATCCTAAGTATGTAATACTTAGGATTTCATGATTCTTATAATTTAAAACTGTATGAGAATTGGAGAAATTAATATGTCTTTTAGAATAAAATATGTGGTTTTGGAGAATTCATACACTTCCAAATTGTCTTTCCATGATAGGAACACATACCCACCCATCGGCTTACCACAGTTGGAGAGATACAGGTGGAGTGTTCTCTTGAAGAGAGCTTCAGACCAACCTTCTTCCTCATTCTAGTCTTCAAGCCTTTCTCCTCCCTCTGAGCAAAGTCTTTTGGGCACATGATGTCCTGCCCTGATTGCAGAAATAGTTCTACTATCAACCTGCTACATCACAAAATTCAGCCTGATTACATGGAGAAAATGTGACCTTCTAAGTCATTTGTCACTCTGGAAAAAGTATCTCCTCATTACAGAAGAGACTGTCTGTCCTCAGAGCACTTACAAACAGTCAATTGCTAATGACAGTTAAATGTTTTTCCTCATTGCAAGGTGAATAAAGGTAGAAACCTTGCTGTGAGTCATGATCCAGCTCATTCCATCTGGTTCATCTAAGGCTCTCAATAAGATGTCACCATCATTTGCCTAGAGAATGTCATTTGCCTAGAGAATATCTCATTCTATACAGTCTGAGAGATTACATTAAGGCTATCTTTGTCCTTTACCCTAAACCTTCTCTCTAGACTTTTCTCTCATAATGCTCCTACATTTAACTCCTAATTTAATGGTTACACTAAAAGAGGGGCTCGTGCACTAAAGGAGGTAACAGTGGCATATATATTCAAGGGGGCATATTCTCAGGCCCGCCTCCTACCATGACAGTAAAGATGGGACATGAAGAAAGGGTACAGCCATTGCCCAAGATTCCTGCTGAACAGGCTGAGATGCACTAGGATCTGTATGTAGGGCTGCCAACCAGGTCCTCTGTACAGATCCAGGTGTCCATGTAGGGAAAAAGTCAACCCCAACATGTGGGCCTTAAGCAAAAAGCTATAGCATCAAAAGGCCATGATCCAGGCCAGCTGTTCACTCTGGAAATTCTGAGGTATGGCAGCAGAGAAGAATCTCGGCCCAGCAGTTTCGTAAGTGTAAGCAGACATGCATTTATCATTATGAAAATGTATAGGCTAAGTGGCTAGACCATGGCCCTTAGAGAGACCTCAGAGATAAGATTCCAGAGCTTGGGGAGAACCCTGAAGAAAAAAGGACAGGGCCTCAGTTTTGGAGCAATTGGGATAATAGACAGGTTAAGAGAGCCTAGGGATAAGGCTTAAGTGCTGTGGTTTGAGTGACACCTCAGGCCAAAGCTGGCTCACAAGCAAGCATGGTCCAGCACCTTTGCCCACGCTACCATGGTCTACAAATGGTGTCTACTGAAGTTTCAAGAGTCTCCGAACCGGCATCCCTAATCCACATTATCCCCCAAACCAACCAATTTCCTACATTACATCTGCAAGGGACTTACTAAATAACTGTCATCTCATGATCCCTGATCATGTCATCTACTTTCCCTAGCTTCTGCCACTTCTTCAAAGGCTTCTCATTGTTCCTAAAATAGATCAGAATTTTTATGATGGTTACCTAATTAGCAGGCACCTTCATGGTCTAACTACTGGCTGTCTTTCCACCTTCATCTCACACTTCACACTCCCCTTTCTCTTTTTTACTCAAAAAATTGGGAATATTGTACCCTTTTATGCAAGGTTGGTCTAGGAAATGAAGGCAGACAGATGATCCTGCAGGTGGCCGGAGGGTAAAGAGATCAAGTGAGCAGCTTTAGTGTTGCTTTCAGATGAAACCCCCAGAGGAAAAACCTGCCTGTTTTCTGAAGACCTGTGTCCCTGGATCACATTTTGGCAGTGGGGAGAGAAAATGCTTCTAGAAAGCTTCCTTAGCGACAACAACAAGCAAGTGTCATCCTGTCCTTGTCAGAGCATTGGGGAGAATCCCTGACTCACAAAAATAACTTTGTTTTGTGATCTGGGCTAAAGTAACAAGGAAGAGAGACCTGGTTTAATATAAGCTCTCCGTCATCATGCTCAGCTCTCTCTGGTGTTCTTGTTGCATCTCATGGGAAGAAAGCAAAGAACAAATGAGTCCTAGGAATAGAAGCATAATCTTTCTAGCCTGTTCATTGCATATTTATTTTACTGTTTCATAGTAATTTTCCAGCTACAGTATAAGCCCTGTGAGAGCAGGGATGAGGCTAGTCTTATTCACTGATTGATGTGTCCCTGGAATCTGTTATGGTTCCTGGGTAAGTTCGAGTAGTCATAGGAGGGGGTGATTTTTAGGAAGCTATAACAGATTTTGTTTTATGGTAGGCTTACCAGCCTGGCACATGGCTGCTGGATCTGGCTATTACAGGAGAAAAGACAGACACTAGAGGCCTGAAATGCTGTGTGAGCCCATCAAGGAAGGGCAGAAACCAAAATGGAAAAGTGAATGGGACATTGGAAGCAGAGTTGAAGCCTGAGAGAAAGAAGACTATAGAGCCTGACATCCCAGAGTGAGGCCGGTCTCCAGAGAGGCCCGAGATGGGAACAGGCTTGGAGGAAGAAAATTTCAAGTGTTCTCTTAGTAACAGGCGCTTTCTCCATTAAAGTGAGCTCTTTGAGAAATCCAATTTCTCATCTTACCTCATCTCATCATATAGTGATGTTGTTGATGGTAGGTACCCTGTCTCAGAGTAAGAATGATGGTTATCAGGAGCCAACTGAGGTGATATTTAAATAGCCAATTAAAGCAACAAGCCAAAAGCAAAAGTAATCGCCAGGGGCTGAATCACTGCAGTAGTACAAGCAAGAGGTCAAACTAGAGTGGAGTCAAAGTATTAACTTCCATCTGTCCATTTCCTTTCACGGAACAGCACAACTATAGCAAGGTGTCACTGCCTAGTGAGTCCTGAATGCAAAGCTTACACAGTTTATGGACCCGGGGGCCTGATGGAGAGAGAGGAGCCACCACCAAGCCGAGAAGAAGGAAGAGGATTCTGGCCTAGAACCTCCAGAAGAGGCTGTCAATAAATGGAGACCTCAGTTTTGACCAGACGCAACTGATTTTGGATTTCTGGCCCCCCAAACTGTGATGGAATACGTTTCTGTTATTCAGGCCACCAAATGGGTGGTAATCCATCACAGCATTCACAGGAAAATAATACACCCTTTACCACCAGCACCTTTTTCCATGCTAGCATGGTCTAAAAATGTTTCTACTGAAGTTTTAAGAGTCTCCTAACTGGTTTCCCTAATCCACATTATTCCCCAAACCAACCAATTTCCTACATTATGTCTACAAGGGACTTACTGAATAAAAGTCATCTCATGATCTCTGATCATGTCATCTACTTTCCCCAGCTTCTACCATTTCTTCAAAGGCTTCTCATTGTTCCTAAAATAGATCAGAATTTTTATGACAGTTACATAATTTGCAGGCACCTTCATGGTCTAATTACTGGCTATCTCTCCAGCTTCATCTTATACTTCCTATTCCCCTTTATCTTTTTCACTCAAGCGAACCAGCCACGCTCATCTGCTTTATGCCTTGTGAACTCCTCACATTTCCTGCTACATCGTCTCTTCTCCTTCCTACCCAGCCCTTAACTCCAAATCAGATGTTACAGCTCATTTTCTGTCTTTCTCTGTCGTACTCCTACCTCCCAAAGTCAAAACAATTTATTTTGTGGTCTCCTGCCATAATATACCTCCGAAGCTATACTTTTAATTTGTGTATGTGTGTGTGTGTGTGTGTGTGTGTGTGTGTGTGTGCATGCTTGTGTGAAAGTGTGTCTATCTGCCTGTCTCCTCTCAGAGTCCCAGCTTTCGGAGTATAAACTTCATGATGTCAAAAATAATTTATGATTATTCCCTCCATTGTATCCTCTAACCTTTCATAATTGATGCTCAGTTCATTGAATAAGTAGAATGCATATAAATTAGGAGACTGCTGTCCCAATCATGGCTGTGCCACTGACTGTGGTGCTTCCATTAAAGACATTTCTGTCTTTTGTCATTAAAATTTATGTGTACACAGTGAAAATCTAGCCACTAGGGAACCTAACCATTTGGGAATATATCATTTAAAAAGAGTTCTCAGTCTCTGGAAGTTTGAATAGAGAGAATTGTAAATATTGCCTTTGTTCCCATTTTCCAGATTAAATAATTGAGAATGAGAGAAGCCAGAGAGGTTCTATTGAGCATTATCCTCTAGTAGGCCTGGCTTCAAACTTAGCTTTACATACACTGAAACCACTACATTTCCTTAAATTCTTCCTGCTAACTCCTTCATGTATAGACACATACACATATTTTATATGTCTGTGTGTGTGTGTGTGTGTGTGTGTGTGTGTGTATTCAGATACACAGAGACAGTAGGCTATATATTGGAAGTGTGTATGTATGTATGTATGTATATAAACACATACACAGAGAATAAGATAACATATATGTATATAAATATATGAATTATATATATTTATATATAAATATATACATAGATTATGTGTATGTATATATATATGTGTGTATATTTATGCATAAGTGTGTGTGTTTGTATCTGTATATATTGTATGTGAATATATAGTCTCTCAAATAGACTATAAGCCCTTGGGGCGAAGGGGCAATGTTTTATAATTCCATGTTAAGTCTAACTGAAGCCCTAGACTGGTGGTCTAATGCTTGAAGAATGGATCAGGTAAAGAGCTGGTAATCCAGGCAGCTAGATCCAAAACCTCTGACATCAGGAGGGTCAGGCACTATAAGGCAGAGATTATTTACTCACTCACTGATGGGTGGAGCGTTTAGCTGGATCATGAAGTCCCCTTATTTTCTTTGTTTCCAAAAACCCAGTATGCAGCACGTCTAAATAAATATGGCATTAAATTAGATTGGACAGCCTTGCAATAAAAATGAATTTAAAAAATTCGAAATCTGCTTTTAATTCCAGCCTTAATTAAAGGCAGACTTTTCACAGAATCTCAGGAGGAGAGATTTGCTCTTGGCTCACTTCCAGCCATTCCTAATATACATAAGGAGACAGACCTTCAGATGCATAGGTTGAAAGAAAAGTTTTATCCTCTCTAAGCCATATCAGTTTGGGTTGTGAAGAACCTTACATATCCTGATGTCCTTCTTCAATTGGCTCCCCTGTATGGCCATACTGCTTTTTCCTGACAATTAGTGCTGCTGTAAAGAAGCTCAATATATGATGAACAATAACATCTATTATTTTCAATAACAAATAAACAACAAAGTAAGGCACAGAAAGCTTCAGAAAACATGTTGCTTGGGAGAGGGGAAAAAATGCATTTTCTCTCTTGTACTTACCCTCTCTTGTGCTCTTGATTGTACTTGAGATGCTCACTAAAACTGTCTTGGTCCAGAACCTTTAGAGGTGAAATATCAGCTGTGTAAGGTCAGCTTCCAGGAGGGTCATTACAGAGAACCTCTCTTGGTCTAGACATTAACTTCAAACCTGAATTTCAAGTGATTACGAGTGACACTAAAACAATGTATGGACCTTTTTCTCCTGGAGATGAGTCCACACTGGGCTATAAGGGGTTCTAGAATAAGCCTACTTTCAATTTTGTTCATCCTACCTTCAAAGGAGAGTAACAGCCCATTCCTACATGGTCAGGTTAGAACTTATAAACAATTTCATTTATAATGCTTTAAAGTAACTCTATATTGAAGTTACCTGGCAATGAACCCTCTGGAAATTCAAATATTTCCTTTATTCTGTGAAAACCTATGACTCTCAAAACTATGCTAATTTATTGTGTGAGTTTATACTGGTATACAATTACTTCAGTTTACCTGTAGCTCGACTCTACCCATCCTTATTTATGTGGATACTTCATTTTAATGGTGAGTATTAATTTCATGTTAATACTCGGTGTCTTTTTGCTATCTGGTCTGTGCCTTTTTTGCTATGTGTCTTCTTTTTCCCTGAAATCATTTGCTTCATTTGTCACTTCTCATGTTGTCACTCTAAAAATAGGATATAGAAAATGCAGTTTCAAGTCCTGTAGCCAATTAGCACTATAGTTATCACAGCCTGCCAGCAGGCAAAAAGAAAAAAAAAAAAAAACGTTTTAAATCATGCCATTAGTAACATCCCAGACCCAGCTGTGAGGAGAGGTTATGCATGCCTACGGTAGGAAGAAACACCAGAGTAGAGAATCCCAATTAACTGGGCATGTGAATTTCAAAATTCATTTTCTTTGTTTTTAATTTGAGATGGAGTCTTGCCCTGTCACCCATTCTGGAGTACAATCGTGTGATCTCGGCTCACTGCAAACTCTGCTTCCTGGGTTCAAGCAGTTCTCCTGCCTCAGCCTCCTAAGGAGCTAGGATTACAGGCATGTGCCAACACGCCAGGCTAATGTTTTTATTTTCAGTAGAGACAGGGTTTTACCATGTTCGCCAGCCTGGCTCAAACTCCTGACTTCAAATCATCCTCCTGTCTCAGCCTCCCAAAGTGCTGGGACTACAAGCATGAGCCACCATGCCTGACCCAAAATTCATTTTTCTAGATGCATTTAGTTTTTATTATGTATTTCTAGTAGGGAAGATATAAATGTAAAACTTTTCAGTAAAATCATATCTGATTTATTGTACATATATCTAGAATCCAAAATATTTGCAAAGGAAACTTCAAGACACAGGGCAAATATTTTTGTTCTTTATTTATATTTTGTGGCTTAGCTGCCACACATTGCGGATTTCAACCCAAAATAGGCTATAGGTCCATTTGAGAGAAATGAAAGGCCTAAAACTAAAACAACAAAATAGGACAAATCTGTAAATAGTCTTAATAGGAGGAGGTCCCACCACTGTTCAGTTTCTACATTCAGCTCAACTAACACTGAGTCTTTCTAATTATTTGCTTTGAGGGATTCTAAGATTCACATCTGTTAATTAACAAAATAAATCTGTGAATTAACAAAGCAGAAAATACTGTCTATTTAAAAACAAAATAGCCAGGTGTAGTGGCTCACATCTGTAATCCCAGCACTTTGGGAGGCCAAAGTGGGTGGATCACTTAAGACCAGGAGTTTGAGACCAGCCTGGCTAACATGGTGAAACCCTGTGTCCACTAAAAATAGAAAAATTAGCCAGGTATGGTAGTGCATGCTTGTAATTCTGGCTACTCAGGAGAATAATGCAGGAGAATTGCTTGAATTCTGGAGGCAGACGTTGCAGTGAGCCAAGATCGCTCCATTGCACTCCAGCCCGGGCAACAGAGCGAGACTGTATCAGTAAAATAAAATAAAATAAAATGAAAATGAAAAAATAAATAAATAAACAAAACAAAATAATACCCAGGTCAGTGAAATCTTTACTATGAATATGCAATAAATGCTGTCACTATAACAGCTGCAGCATGCAAGAAAGAGGTTAGGCTGTTGGCATTGGATATGGCTGCATATGAAGCATTGATAATGTGCTTTCTTCTCTTCTTTCATGGTATATGTCTTCTGCTACAAAGAGAGGATAAGATATCAAAGCAAGAAACTTTCTTCTGTTCAATCTGTGCTACAAGCTGTTAGCCAGCTGGCTTGTCCAAAGCAACTCCTGCTGCTTGGATGGATTGATAGTAAGCCTGACTTCCTAGCCTGGATGACGGCTACTTTTACAAATGCTATAATGCCACACACTTCTCTTTCCATATGCACAAAACTGGTGAATATTCATCCAATGCCATGAGTATCTGATAATTTCTATCTCCCCTACTAGGCTATAAGCTCCATTAGTACAGGAATGTGTTTTTGTTTGTTTTTTTCACTTTTATGTATCCTAGAAGCTATTCCTTTTAGTTATCTATTACTGTGAAGCAATTTACAATAAAACCTAGTGACTATAAATCAGTATGATGATTACTCAAAAAAAAATTAGACAAAAAATTACCACATATGGGTGTATATTTAAAACAACTGACAGCAAGAACATAAACAGACATTTGTATGACCATGATCATAGCCACATTATTCACAATGGTCAAAAGGTGAAAGCAACCCAAGTGTCTATTGATGAATGAATGGACAATGAAATATTATTCAGTCCTAAAAAAGAAGAAAAGTCTGACACATGCTGCAAATAGATGCAATTTGAAGATATAATGCCAAACAAAGTAAGCCAGTCACAAAGGAACAAATTGTCTCATTCGACTTAGATGAGGTAACCTAGAGTAGTCAACATCATAGAGACACAGAGTAGAATAGTGGTTGCCAGAGCCTGGGGAGAAAGCGTAATGGTGAGTTAGTATTTAATGATAAAGAATGATAGTCAGAAAAGATGGAAAAGTTATGAAGATGGATTCTTGATGATACTTGAGTATGTTAGTTCATTTTCACACTGCTGATAAAGACATACCTGAGACTGGGTAATTTATAAAGAAAAAGAAGTTTAATGGATTCACAATTTTATGTGTCTGGGGAGGCCTCACAGTCATGGCAAAAGGTAAAAGGCACATTTTACATGGTGGCAGACAAGAGAGAATGAGCCAAGTGAAAGGGGTTTCCCCTTATAAAACCATCAGATCCTGTGATACTTATTCACTGCCATGAGAACAGTATGTGGGACACCTCCCCTGTGATTTAACTGTCTCCCCCTGGATCCCTCCTATAACATGTGGAAATTATAGGAGCTACAATTCAAGATGAGATTTGGGTGGAGACATAGTCAAACCATATCATTTCACAATGATGTAAGTGTACTTACTATCAGAGAACTCCATACTTAAAGATGGTTAAAGTAGTAAATATTATGTTCTGTGTATTTTACTACAGCAACACACACACACACACACACACACACACACACACACACGCAAACATATTATGTCACTGTTTCTGTGGGTCAGAAATTTATGTGTAACTTACCTGGGTCCCCTGCTTCAGGGTCCCTTTGAAAGCTGCATCCAGGTGGCACTCTGACCAAAGTTCTCATCTGATTTATGACTGAGGAATGATCTACTTCTAAGGTTATGTGGTTGTTTGCTGAGTCAAGACCTCAGTCTTTAGGACCAAAAGCCTCAGTTCCTAACTGGATATTTGTGACAGGCTATTTTCAGTTCCTTACTATGTGGTCCTCTTCAAATGTCAACTGGCTTAATCAAGACATAATAGCCAAGAGGGCAATAAAGAGAGTAGCAAGTCAAATGTCACAATATTTGGTAATATAATCAGAGAAGTGCATCCCTTAATGCTGTCATATTTTTTGGTTATAGCCAAGTTACTTAAGGAAAAGACATTACAAATAACCACAAATAGCAGAAGGTTAGGAAAGACTTATTGTGACCATTATAGAAGTCTCTCGTAAATACCAGGAATGGATGAGGACTCCAAAGAGGTTGAATCCCCCCATAGACGGAAGGTCATTGCCGAGGAGAAGCTCCACCCGGAACCCTGAGTCTTTAGTAAGGAAAGATGAAATGACAGGCTAGGGTCATGTCAGAGCCAGCCTCCAGAAGGAAGCCAATTATGTTATTTTAGGAAAATAATGACCAGCTTTCTGTGTCAGAGAATGCACAGAGCCTAAGACTCGTGTCAGGATGCAGCACAGTCCAGCTCAAATGCTCTAAACCTGGGATGGATTCCAAGCTGATTGACAGGCTCTTTGGTTAAAAACTTTGACTGCAAAATATTTGCCAAGACAACTCTACTGCCATTTTTTCTGTCAATAAGATTTCTGAGTCAAGGGCCAGGGAAGCTTCTCAAGAGCTTCAATGCAAGTTGTTGTTTTTCTGACTCTTGAGCAAAGACATTTCTAGGTGATCAATGTAGCCTTTTGACCAAGAACCTTATTTGGTTGAATTGGGTAAAGGTGATAATAAAGCTGGAGTGGAAAGATAGAAGATAATGTTTTGCTTATTTTCATGAAGCATCATCATTTATTTTTTGTTTTTTCTAAGCAGGATGCTCAATAAAGGCATGGGGGCCGGCCGCGGTGGCTCACGCCTATAATCCCAGCACTTTGAGATGCTGAGGCGGGTGGATCACGAGGTCAAGAGTTCGAGACCATCCTGGACAACATGGTGAAACCCTGTCTTTACTAAAAATACAAAAATTAGCTGGGAGTGGTGGCATGCGCCTGTAGTCCCGACTACTTGGGAGGCTGAGGCAGGAGAATTGCTTGAACCCAGGAGGCAGAGGTTGCAGTGAGCCGAGATGGCACCATTACACTCCAGCCTGGGCAAAAAGAGTGAAACTCCGTCTCAAAAAAAAAAAAAAAAAATAGGCAGGGGGAAGGCATTTCCCCTAGTAAAAGCATAAAAAGGCACATAAAATAAACAAAATGGACCGTAAAGACCCTCTTCTCAACATGAAGCTGTCTACTCCAATGCTGTGCATGGCTATCATTTGTTCTAAGTGACAAGAACTTCAGATTCCAGAAAACAATTAGCTCTTAGTCCAACATTTTGTTAAACAAAAAATGACACTCTCTCTCTGTCTGAATCAAATACCCTAACTATATGAATAGTTAATATGTAAATATTTATATGCATAATAATGCTCATAGAATACATGTGCATGTATTTGCACATTGCATATGTATTTAAAAATACCAAGGACTTTTCACTGTTTCACTTCTCATGAGAATTTTTTTATCTCAATACAAAATCAGCATATAGAGTGGCCATAGTTATCTTTCTGTAACTCCATCATGGGAGATTATTATTGTTAGGTAAAATGACATACAGGCATATTAACTAAGTCACAACCTTTTTAGGGATGAGAATGGGTAGACATAAATGGGGAAGTTCCTAGTGGCTTGCCTTCCTTGACTCAGTGGAGCTGTTTCACTTAATCAGCCTAAAAAATGCAGTTGGATATGATAATCCTGCCACTGAAGCTCGAAGTAGCACGAAGAGGGTATCTTAGACATCCCATGGGGAATGTGAATCCAAACAACTAGGAACTAGCCAAGCCTCATGTTCATCAACAAGTAGCTTGTTTCTAGTCTACTTTGTTAGTTGTAGATCACTATAGCTCAAGTAATCAATCCTGTATGATTAAAAAAATACAAATATCAATTGATATTGAAGGCTTTTATAGCAAAGAATAAAATATTTTAGACAGATATAAGAAGATATCTTCATCAAAAAGATGATGACAATGTAAAAGGTTTGACTTTACTGATTCTGCTTTGTTTTTTTTAAATTCTGTCAATCCAAACAGTTCAAATGTAAAAGTGATACTATTTTCCATCTAGGGATTCATACCACCTCTCACTGGTTCGAATGTAATTTCTTCAAAAAAAAAAAATCACTACCTCCAGTGTTATAAATATCCTCTTTTAAATTATGTGCAATCTAAAAACTCATTGTCTATGATAAAGTAAGTTATCTTCCTTTTTTCTTTCTGGAATATCCTGAACTTGCTTATCAATCTTGGAATGCACTTGAGATACCAAACCTCAAAAAATACATTGAGCTTTGAAATTTTCTAAGAGCATGTCTCAGCACACCAAGGCTCACTTTCTGAAACCCTGAAGCCAGGCAACTCCAAAGGCTCTTCCTCCTTTTCCTCAAATTTATTGTCAAAAATTGGTGAATTTCTTTGTAGAAACAGAGTAAAAACCATAATGTGTTCCTGCCAACAAACAATTTGGTTTTCAAAATCTAATTTCTCCTTCCTTTTCCTTGGCGCTTATTTGTCTTAAACATCTTTCTCAAAGACTCGGTTTTATATTTTGTGTATGCTCTAGAATGCATGAGTTATGCAGAATCCTTAAGTTTGGCAATGGCATGTCTGATTCCATTTACATCCTGAAGAGGAATAATGGAACTACTGTTTATACAAAATTATATTATGTCCAGTAGGATATTTTTGATGACTCAACCTAAGAAATGCAATAAAATACTCAAGTGAGAGGTCCAAAATGGCTTACTCTTTTATAAATAGACAGTCCAATTGGAAGGCTTATTGTATTTTGGTTCCAAAATACTGTTTTACTGAAAATGATAAATGGTTTGATAAAAAATGTTTTGTTATAAATTCAAGTAGACTCCAATTTTCCCATACTCTAATTTTTACATCTAATACATTTGGTATAATAATTTATTATATTGTAGTGCATTATACTTACCTCAGTAAAATAATTTTTTCCCAAAACAGGGATATAACTGGTTTAAGTAAATGTGTATTCAAGTTTAATTCTACGTTTAAGCTCAAACAATCTTTTTGGGTAAGAATTCAAACACACACAAACAGATATACCTATAAATATACACTTAATTTTTCTTGATAGGTTTATGGAAAACTAAAAATTTCTGACTTTTGACTGCACTATGTTTACATAATTTTCCCCCCTCTATTCTCTTCCCACTCATGCTGATATAAATACAAACATTTTATACACACACACACATATATTTCATACTTGAGCTTCCGTTTAGAGATTCACTCCCAGTTCTATATACAAATATACTCAATACATGAAACACATAAGCTTACTTTAAAAAATGACTCATTGCTGCCTATGAAGGTATGCCAATACTCATGCAATTCCTTTGCCTTTCAAATTTATCTTTCTGTACTCTGCTTCATAATGAGACAGTGCAAAAAAATCTTCTCTGTTATTAGATGGCTTCCTCTTAAGTCCCCTAGAAAAATGCACAAAAGGAAGACAGAAACACAGGAAGGGGAAAAGGAATGACTCCTTACTGTTCTGTTCACTGTTTCTGTCAGCAAGTCACCTACTCTAGAAGCGGCAGTGTTAAAGGATCTAGTTCCTGAAACTAGCCTCCTCCAAGGCAGCAGAACCACGTGTGCATAGTTTATGGGAATAGTTTGATGATGTACCTGGCACTGAATATAGAACTGAGTTCTTTACTGAAAGAAACAGGGGAAATGGCAATCCCTGGCACTCGGTTTCATCACAATTAATGTCACTTGTGGTTGACTGTGGCAAAGATCTTAGTACAAATGCATTGGGCACTAAGAGCAAGTGCATTGGGCACTAGGTGGTAACTGTACTTTATGTTACAGAAATAATAAAGACTATGAAGCCTATAAGATGGCCAATACTCACTGCTCTGGAGCTTTCAAAAAGAAATTGTAGACTTAGTCTCTAGTCTCTGAGATCAACTCAATGGCTAAGTAATGGAAAGCTTCAATGGTGACCTGAAACTATAATCTTATTTCTTCCATCTATCTCTAAAAAATAAGTCCAAATTTTATAGCAGCAGTTGCATGATTACAAGATAATGTAATTTATAGTCACAAAGCCCTTCATGTGGTTATTAGAACACTGGAAAGAAATAAGAGCCTCAACCTTGGAATAGAGACAGCAGGATGGATTTAGAAGAAAATGAACATCTTGAACACCTGAATCATTCCGTGTCTTTTCTAAAAAAACAAAAAACAAAAGACAAAAACAAAAAAACAGTATATAAAAACATATTTTTAAATCTTCTGAGATATTCTTTGACTACAGAGTTTATCATTTAATGTAAATACAGCTCACAATTCAAGTTTTTTGGCCTTCTCTTACATTTTGTTTCTTTCTTCCTTCAGTTTAGAGTAATAGACTCTTGGCAAAGCCAACAATTTTATTTTTATTTTATTTTATATTGTATTGCATTTTAGGTTTTGGGGTACATGTGAAGAACATGCAGGATTGTTGCATAGGTACATACATGGCAATGTGGTTTGCTGCCTTACTCCCCATCACCTATATCTGGCATTTCTCCCCATGTTATCCCTCCCCAACTCCCCACTGCCCACTGAACCTCCCCTATTTTCCCCCCACAGACCTCAGTGTGTGATGCTCCCCTCCATGTGTCCATGTGTTCTCATTGTTCAACACCCACCTATGAGTGAGAACATGCGGTGTTTGATGGGGAAAATGTGGCACATATAACACCATGGAATACTATGCAGCCAAAAAAAGATGAGTTCGTGCCCTTTGTAGGGACATGGATGAACCTGGAAGCCATCATTCTCAGCAAACTGACACAAGAACAAGAAAAGCCAACAATTTTAAACCAATCATAACAATTTCAACCTACCCCAAACCTGCACCTTTTCATTGGTCTCCTACTAGGTTAACTTCTATTTATCAAATTAGTTACTAAATTCACTTCAGATCAGAAAAGATTTTGGAATTTACTACATACCTAGAGTGGTGCCAGACACAAACACTGATACTGAAGTAACCTTCACACCCATGCATTGCTTTTCATTTTTTCTTCTCCATCTTAACAATCTCCTTATTGATCTTCCTCCCTTATTTCTTCTTTTTCTCATAAAGTTTCTATTTTTGGTCAGTATTCTAAGCTATTATCTCCAGAAAGCATATATACAATTTCCAACATAAAGAAGATATCAACATAGCCCAAGACCATGGTGAAAAAAGACGTTATACATCCTATCTTAGATACCACCCAATTCACTCTGTTTTAAAAATGCCTGTAGTTGGTTGACTCAAAATATCTAAGTTAGCAGAACTGTGTAAGATAGTTGTGGCAATCTTCTTTCCAGAAGTATTTTACCTCTAGAGTTAATGGTTTGATACTTCATATTTATCTTAATGAAATATATCTAGTATGCCATATATATATGATGTTATATAATTTGTTTTCTCTTTAGTCTATATAATGCTGTAATATAATAAGTGCATCACTGATCCTTTCTGACAGCATTGCCAAGCTCCTCTGTTTGGTAAAAGAGCTGAAAACCATGGTAGTTGTACATTGATTTATTGACAATGAAGAAAAATTGCCAAGGCCTGGCTGATATTTACATATCGAGAACACATTTACATTTAGAAAAATTTTGTGTTCTTGATAAGAAAAAAAATGATTTTCACATTTGTTTTCCAATCCTGGAAAAATTAATAAACCAAATAAGTGAGCAGAGCTGAGCTGCTTGATATCCCAACCTCTATGAAATTGAAATGTATCACACCACAGGCCTTATTTCATTTTGGAGACTTACTGTTTTCAGACATTTAAGGACAGCATCCTCCTCAGGTGATTAGCTGACTACTACGGTAACTTAACAGAGGCCTCAGTAGCCACACTCAATGAAGAATGGAGACTTTTCGTATTTAGATTATAAAAGTGATTAAACAAACAACTATTTTTTTTTTAAGGATTAAACAAGTTTAATTACAGTTTCCCCCCCTCCAAGGAAACATCCCAACTGAGTGGATCCAACTTCTCATCTTTACGAGCTTTCATGTTACTCTTGGTTTTGTCAGTTTGCTTGCCTGTGGGGGTTTGGGCCTGCTGACCCTGCCCACTGGAAGAGGCTGCCTACTGTGCTGCTTTCTGCTTTAACATTGTCCAACAAATGTGTAGTCATATTGATGGTTCAGGGTCCTGAAAAGAATGCGGAATAGCTGCCTCAGATACATGTAATCTGGGGCTTCCTCAAAGTGTAGCCCACAAAAATAGTTTAAGTACATGGCAAATTCTGCAGGAAACCCCTTACATAAAACTTCAACAGGAGTGGACATCTTCTTTTCACTAATCTTTTCATATTTTTGTTTCTTTGTTGCAGCCTTTAGCCCTTGCCATGGCAGGCTGGTTCTATTAAAATACATCAAAACATATCCTAATGATTCCATGTCATCTCGGCGACTCTGCTCAATACCAAGATGTGCATTGATGCTAGCATATCGGGCAGTGCCAGTGAGGTTTGTATCTTCTCTGTATGCTTTGTGTTGCCTTGTCCTGTTGTCTCTGTACTTTTTGGCCAAACCAAAATCAATAAGGAATAACTTATTACAGTGATGTCCAATACCCATTAGGAAGTTATCTGGTTTAATGTCTCTGTGTATAAAATTTTTTGTATGCACATACCCAATTCTACTGATCATGTGGTCAGCCATAAATACAGTTTTCATTGTGAACATTCTTGAACAGAAATTGAAGAGGTCTTCGAGGCTAGGTCCCTAGCAACTATAACAACTATAACAAAAAATAACAACAACAACTATAACAAAAAATAACAACAACAAATCTTGTGAGGAGGAATCTGATTTCCAGAATTGTCCTATTGCATTATGTATTAATATAATGTCCAGTTTTCCCCCAAACATTATGAGACATGTAAAAAAAAAAAGTATGGCCCATATACAGAAAACTAAAATCTGTCAATAGACTTTATTTCTGAAGAGGAAAATACATTGGACTTACTAGACAAATCAGTTATTTTTAATAAGTTCAAAGAACTAAAGGAAACCACATCTAAAGAACTAGAGGAAAGTGTGAGAATGAGGTCTTGCCAAATAGAGATGATCACGACACAGAAGTTTTAAAAATGTACGGAAGAGAAGTTTTAAAATTGTACCAAAGAGGAATACTGGGGTAGAAAATTGAGCAGTGAAGCTGGGCACGGTGGTTCATGCTTGTAATCCCAGCAGTTTGGAAGGCCAAGGTGGGTGGATCACCTGAGGTCAGGAATTTGAGACCAGCCTGGCTAACATGGTGAAATCCTGTCTCTACTAAAAATACAAAAATTAGCCAAGCATGGTGGTGGGTGCCTGTAATCCCAGCTAATTTGGGAGGCTGAGGCAGGAGAATCACTTGAACTTGGAAGGCAGAGGCTGCTGCAGTGAGCTAAGACCACATCATTGCAGGCAGAGCAAGAGTAAAACTCCCACTCAAAAAAAAAAAAAAAAAGAAAAGAAAATTCAGCAAGGAAATAAATAAGTCAGTAGAAGGGTCTAAAGCATGGTTGAGCAGGTAGGAAATTAATACTCAGAGAAATGGAATATATATCAATTAAGACAATCCAGTCCCCGGAACAAAAAGAAACAATAATGAAATAAAATTTAAAGAGACTCAGTATCCTTCAGGAAATCAGCCAGCATCCCAGTCTGTACCAGGAAATCGTAGGAGGAGAGAAGAGACATAACTGGAGGCAATTAGATGACATATTTGTAGTGACAAAACAAAAAGACTCTCAGCGAAGAACTCTTATCTCCCTTGAAACTCCATCGAAAACTGAAAGTGAAATTAAGATACTCCCAGATAAACAAAAACTGACACCCATAGCTAGTAGACTCGTCTTACAATAATCACTAAAAGGAATCTTTAAACGTTGAAATTAAGGCAAACTAGAGAATAACCAATTCTATACAAAGAAATGAAAGAGCAGAGACAGAGATAACTACCTTAGTAGTCTGAATGACTCCATCATGGTAAACTCCTTCCCTCCTGGAGGCACCCTCCTGACATAACAACCTCTTGTTTACCTAATGCTTGTCCAGTGTATATTCACTGCTAAAATACCAGTGATTCATGGAGAAAAGCCATTCTTTTTCTGTACGTCTGGCCTACTTTTGAATTTTTGCATTGCTTTTTCTAATTACTTTTTCTCTTGATCACAGAGAACAAAAGATTTTCTCATGTACACACTGCCATAAATTAGACACTTTGGCTTTGGGGAGCAGGGAAAAGCATCTAGAGCAACCTCCTGTCAGAACGACTTTAGGCATGAGGCAACTGAGATCCTGCAAAGGTGATGTGATGTTTTGCAAGTTAAGTGAAAAATATTATTCCCCTGCCTCCTAATGCAAGGGTTCTTTGTAACAATAAGACTGTATTTTTGTAATGCAGCTACATCAAGCCAGCAGCTAACAGACTTTCTGGTGATAAGCATATGTTTTTTGAGACAATATTTTAAAATCAAAAGGCTTCACATCAAACTATGTAGAAACAATTGAGAAATACTGTGGATCTTAGTCCTGTGTTCCATGTAACACTTAAAAGCCTGTTGCTTTGGGCTCCTGTCAATAGCTCAGCGATACCTATTGCTTTTATGTCACATAACTCTGCCCATACATCCTGTCTGACTGCAGGAGGCATTTTTCTTTGCAAGCCAACCTTAGGATCCTACACTTTTACAAAAAATACAGTATCTACTATAAGACAAGTAAGGCAATACAGAACTGGAATATACATACACAAAAACATTGACATAGACATATACATGATTGCACACCTACACTTTATGTTACTTCCATTTATCATGTGGTTCAAGTGATCGCAGGCGAGCATGAGGATTCAGAGGAGGCTTTGGAGTTAAACATCCTGGCTTTAATTTTCGCTTGTGTGTGTCTGTGTGTGTGTGTGTGTTATACTTTAAGTTCTGGGGTACATGTGCAGAACGTAATGTGCAGGTTAGTTACATACGTATACACGTGCCATGATGGTGTGCTGCACCCCATGAACCTGTCATCTACATTAGATATTTCTCCTAATGCTGTCCCTCCACTAGGCCCTCATCTTCCAACAGGCCCCATGTGTGATATTCTCCTCCCTGTGTTCATGTGTTCTTATTGTTCACTTATGAGTGAGAACATGCAGGATTTGGTTTCCTGTTCTTGTGTAACTTTGCTGAGAATGATGGTTTCCAGCTTCGTCCATGTCCCTGCAAAGGGCATGAGCTCATTCTTTTTATGGCTGCATAGTATTACACGGTGCATATGTGCCACATTTTTCACTCAGTAACTATGTAGCACTGGGAAGGTCTCTTGAATTTACTGAGACATGATTTCTTAATTTCCAAAATGAATATGACAGCATTTTTTGGAAAAAAAATGAAGAAACAGTGAAACTTTTAGCAAAGTGCTCAATAAATGTTCATGATTGAGATTTCTTGCAGGCTGGGAATGGGCACCAAGGTCTCCTGACTTCCATGCAGAGATTTTCCCATCAAGTCACTTTTTCATACCCACCATCTCTTATGTGTCACCCTAGTTCCTAGTCCCTGCTGCTGTTTAGTGTAAAAGATTCATGAGGTGGGAAGAGTCTGAAAGGCCTCATAACAAGGCACTTAATGAGTGACTGAACATTTTTGACATTCTGTGCTAACAAATTCCACCCACCCTCAAAGATTTTTCTATGGGGAAACTGAAGATTGCCCTGTGTGGGCAGTGGCTCGCTGAGTCATATATTTAGTTTGATCCTGAATAGGACAACTGTAGATGGTTTTATTTCTAATGAGCCATGACTGTTAAAGAATTTTAGAAAAGACAATAATCAAATTTTATGCTTCACTGATCAATCAATGGCTAAGGAAGTGCAGCTGGTCTCCTTTATAAATGCTTCTAAGAGTTTTTCACAATTCATTGGATACCTAAGAGGGTGATTTTTCCCTCTGTTGAACTAATGATTTGTAAAATTTATCTGAACCCCAAATCCAGAAGACTCAATTCAATGTGTAGGGGCAGCCAGGCTTCATATTCTCATTTTTCTCTCTGCTGTCCCCACTTTAAGGCATTTGCTCTGAGGCTTACAATACATTTGCTGATTGTATGACCAAATATCACATAAGAAAACTCAGACTGAGAGGGCAGACATGCTTTTTGAGATAGTATTCCCTAAGCCTATGGAACCTCATAAATGAAAATATCTGAAGCTTGCATGATAGCATTCCTCAGAGTTTGGTCCTTGGCTTACCTGGCTCAGAATTACTTGTTGTCAATTATAAAAACTACAAAAATAACATGCAAAAATAAAATAAGAAGGAAAATGAAATAGAGAAAGAGAATAAAAGAAACCTTTCAAGCTCATACTGAAACAAACTGCAATCCCTGGAGGGAGGACTCAGGAATCTGCCTTTATAACATGCACCTCTGATGTCACTTAATCACAGAGAACTATGAGATTTCCTGAGCAATTTGATTAATCATCAGTGACTGTTTAGAGTGGCATGACAGTTTGAGAATTGTTTGAAATGTACAGAACTTATTGGAATTACTTCAGCAACACATCTTATAATGTAGGAGGTATCATGGGGCTTTGAAGTTATAGTACAAACCCTCTAGGAGTGTACAGTGTTCTTCAACTCCTTGCACACAATAAAATCAGGAGCTAATGACTACAGTGGGTAATGCAGATGATAAGCACTGTACGAGTTCTGTGATGAAGAATTAATAGTGAACCAGAATAACATGAAAAGGGGTAGAGAGGATGACATGATTTAAGACAGGACTTTAAATATGGACAGGATTTTTCAGAAGGACAGAAAAAGACTGAATTTTCCAAATGGGCAGGGACAATATAGATAAACGGGAGGAGATGCTAATAGTATGCTGTTTAAGGATGATGGGAAAAGATATGAATGAATGAAGATAAAGAAACAACAAATGTGCACACTTTTCCACAAAGCGGTAATGGCAGGAATACTTTTTGTGTTTCATTTTAGTTTCCTGTATGGATGGACATCTCTAGATCCGATTTATCGTGTACCCAGTGAGAAACCGGCTGAGACATTTGGCCCTCAAAGTCTCCTCCCCCAAAGTAGACCAGTTCCACTTTGGGCTTAAAGTAATGGGAAGCTGAGGCAAGACAGATTGAGGGCCTTGAGATGTTAGCCAACACCTACACAAAGAGCATGACAAAATGGAAAATGGGGAACAGAAGAAAGGCACAGACACACCCACCTCTGGTTGTCTTTCTGCCTGGATCCCAAGGGGCTACCTCACAACTCGGGAAACAAAAGGATCGCCTCTGAAGAAATTTGCATGTGTATGAAGATCAACCTACAAAACTTAACAGTAAAATGTTGTTGAAATGGAAACTGGAAATCACATTTATTTTATTTAAATCTAAAATAGAGAATTATACTCTTCTTAGGGTTTTGTATTGGATTTAACAAGTTTCTTTTTTTTTTTCATTTTGTTTGTTTTTTGGTAAATCCTGGATAGCTTGGAGGATCATGATGAACATGTGCTTTTTTATTTATTTATTTTTTTCTGGTTTGTAAAATCAAAGAAGTACTGTTTTTTCTTTTTGTCTTTCCATCTCCTGGCTATATCAGTATTGTTCATTAACACTGTTCTGGAGCCGTAGTCAGTGGTGAGATGGTATTTGAGTATGGTGTGTGGGCACTCATGAAGGTTTTTCTGCTGAAGTTGCTTGAATTCCTATGGCAAGTGGAAGCAAGGTTTACATGGAAGAGGCTTCTGGTTGCCATACTCTGCCTACTTCTTATAATAAGGCCTTATTTCTATTGGCAGTGAAAGGTTCTGCCAGACTTTATCTAAAATACTGGTCTATGCATTACAACTACACGGGATAATCATGTACATGATTAGTACACTGGAAATGTAGTTTTCTCAAATCACCCTATATACATTTCTCCTACCTTTCATGAAAAGTACTTTAATTGCTCTCTGGGGCTCAATACCTTCCCTGCCCTCTGACTGTGTCTTTTCAATGGGTCCGATCCCACTCCATTTCCAGAGATGGGCATAAGACTTAAGCCCAAGTCAAGAAGCACATGTCATTCTGTTGACTATAAACATTGAGGTGAGGATAGTTGTGAAAACACATTAGAGCCAATTTGAACCAATCAGAAAAGAGATTGATCAGAAAAACAGAAAGATGTGTTTTTTAAAAAATTTTATTTCTCTTCCTTTTTCCTGGATTAATCCTGCATAGAGTATGAGAACCTATCTGAGAATGAAGCCAGCACAAATAATGGAAGAAAGAGACTTTAGATAAATTTCATGGATGATATACTCTGACTCCTAAGTCAAGCTATGTATGAGGATAAATGATATCTTGGACTTTTTAAATTGTATTACAAAACATAGGTCATATTTTTTAAAGTTGTAATACAAAATATAGTCTTGTTATATTTCTGGCATTAAAATCATTTATTTGTTTGCATATTTTCATTTTCCACTTATGAGTGTCCTGATGCTAGTTTTTAATAATTAAGAGTATTTGCATCTTCCAAAGTTCATTAGGCATTTCAGGAATATCATGTTATTCTTTTGGATAGATTTCAGTACACACCACCATTTTACTTTAGTCCTAAATCCTTTCTTTTCTTTTCTTTTTTTTTTTTTTTTTTTTTTGAACCAGAGTCTCACTCTCTTGCCCAGTGCCAGGCTGGAGTGCAGTGGCACAATCTCAGTTCACTGCAACCTCCACCTCCCGGGCTCAAGCAATTCTCCTGCCTCAGCCTCCCTAGTAGTTGGGACTACAGGCGCATGTCACCACCCTCAGCTAATTTTTGTATTTTTAGTAGAGACGGAGTTTCAATCACCTTCATGTAATTTTCTAGTGAATGGCCTAGATTTAAAAAAAATTCATTTCCAGTATACTAATTGTGTACATGAATATCCCTGTAAACAAACATACATAGTGAAAAGACTGCCACTTAAAGGGCTTCTTTGTTTAATCTCAACACAAAGATTGTTTTGAAAGTTGAGTTTCATCATCTAATGCATTACTATGGTAAAATATGGTTTTCATATGCTTGATTTTCTAAAGCATGTATTCACCTATAAGTTATCCTCATTTTTGAGTCCTACTTGGTCTACTGATGCTTGCTTGTTCCACTGGTTTTAGTATAAAACTAAAATCATTAGGTATCATTAAAATATAAAGATACCAAATTATTGAAACATAAAAACTCTTTTCCCTCCCTCCCCTCCTTCCTTCCCTCCCTTCCTTCCCTCCTTCTCTCCTTCCCTCCTTCCTTCCTTCTATCCTTCCTTCCTTTTTTCCCTCCTTCCTTCCTTCCCTCCTTCCCTCCTTCTTT
The DNA here is from genome assembly GCF_009761245.1 of Sapajus apella. NCBI lineage: Eukaryota > Metazoa > Chordata > Mammalia > Primates > Cebidae > Sapajus > Sapajus apella. Next base: position 11,567,282 of record NW_022436953.1, read on the forward strand.
CCTTCCCTCCTTCCTTCCTTCCTTCCTTCCTTCCTTCCTTCCTTCCTTCCTTCCTTCCTTCCTGTGGTAGGCAGTATTGAAGGGATTAAATACCCAGAGGAAAACTCCAAAATGGGATAGAAGTCATACGTCCAATAGATGAGAAGGTTAAATTGAGAGACTCAAGAGAGAAACAGAAGAAAAGCAGGCTAGAGAGCCAATAAAACCAAGTTTATAGTGATAACTAGAACAAGATAGCCCTCAAAGGCTTAAAGAGGTCAAAGTCCCTGCACCTTTTCCTACCTTCAGAATCCACCACTTTCAGGCCTAGAGGACTCTTGACAAAGTTACCCAGTCTATAACAATTCTGTGCTGTGCACACTGTGATTGGAATTATCTTCTTCAATGCATTCTGTTTTGCTTTCATCTTTTTTCAGATGACTCACAGTTTCTCATCGATTGAAGGTCCTTTAACATTTTTAGAAATATGGAATACAAAAACAATATATAGCTTTTGTTAATTCTATAGATTGAATTAGAAATCCAAAATGATTTTTCAAATAAATATCTTCTTTCAAATCATTTAACTTTTTAAAGATGCCATTTTACTCTCCAATTAGTATTTTCTATTAATTGCGCTTAAATGTCTCATAAAGTGCTCAGTAAATGTTACTTCAGCTGTTACTACCTTTTGCTAGAAAGAGTTTCTCTTTGTTTTTATTATGAACTAGCATTTAACTAACCATCTCCTTCAGAATGAGTTTACTAACGGGTATATTTTCTAAGGAATATGCACATTACATATTTAGGGCTCATGCCAAGCTGTTATTGTTGTACGCCTTAACTGATTACCAATGATTTATTGCTAGCCACTTCAAACACATACTTGGTAGCATCGTCTCCATTGACCAACTTGTTTCTCAGAACTTCCATCTACTTGAAAACATCCATGACTGTACATGACTGTATCACTTCCCTGGTAGGGGGTAGGTGGATTTATTGATATATGTTATTTTGTTTTTCATTGATTCCCCTTCTTTTGTTTGACATTGTCCTGGGTGTTAGAGAGGATATAATGATTAACCACATAAGAATACTGCCCTCAAGAAATATACAGTCTAATAGAAAGAAATGAAGACCAGTAATTTAGATCAGTTCAGGAAGTGAGAAAGTCAAAACAGGTCTTACAGTCAAAATGTAAGGTGTGAGCAGGCTTGTGTTCTGTCTGGCGGTTCTGGAGTAGAATTGGTTCCTTGGCCTTTCTAGCTTTGAGAGGCTGCCCGCATTCCCTGGTTCTTGATCTCACACTGTGACGTCTGATACTATTGTCACATCTTTACTAACTCTGACCCCTACCTCTTATAAGGATCCCTGTGATTACACGGGGCCCACTGGCTAATCTTCAATAATCTCCCTATCTCAAAATCCTTAATTTAATTACATCTGCAAAGCCTTTTTTTTTTTTTTTTTTTGCCATGTAAAGTAACATATTCATAAGTTTCAAGATTAAGACATAAACATTTTTACAGTGAGGACAATATTCTACCTGTCATATTCTCTATGTTGTTAGCAAAATCAAAGTGCTTACGGAGCCACTGAGAAAAGGCCTATCACCTCCAAACTTGTCTTTCCATCACTTTTGAACAATAGGTGGACTCTACCACCTGTATGTTTCCAAGATTCATCCTATAAAACTCACTTACTGGAAGCTACGCACTGAAGAACACAGTCAGAAGTTGAGTCATGAAACCAAAATACTTACTACTGAAAGGATGAAGCTCAAATCACATTACCAGCTGAAAATCACAAGGATACGTAGCTGTTACATGACATGGCCTCTTCACATGTGAATATAAATGTATATGAATATAAATACATATAAAATGTTTCAGTGAAGAAATGAATCAATCAATACATTAATATGTTATATTTGTCTTCTTCTTTCCCCTCTTCCGTCTCAGTACATTAATCAAGAGCCTCCTCTGGGACAAGCACCACTGAGCACAATGGCAGAAGACCGTCTTACCCTCAAGAAACATTGCAGTCATAGAGAAAAAATAAGACAAAGTGACAGACTCTGTGGCAAAAAATATAAAGAAAAATATGTTTTATATAAGTTCAGAACAGAGAGAAATCACTTCATCATCTTAGAATGCTACCAGTGGAAGGGATCGGAATGACATGAGTTACTGGCTGTGAATTCCTACACATCAGCAGGAACTTGAATTCTTGCCTCCTCAGAAGAAAGAATTTGACTGAAGGACATAAACCAGAAAAAGAGACTGAGATGAGTTCTGGAGCAGGAGGCGAAGTTTGTTTAAAAGTTCTTAGAATTGAAAAGAAAGGGGAAAGTTCACTTGGAAGAAATCCAAGAGGGCTCATGAAGGTTAAAGAGGGAAAGTTCAAGTGCCCCACTGAACCGTGATCCTAGGACTTTCACAGGTGCACCTCTTCCCTGTGATTCTCCCCTTAGGGTGTGCTTTCCTCTTGTGCAGTGTTTCCCTTACCCTTGGGAATGGAGCACCTGCAGTGTGTTTAGGGAGTTTTATGCTTGCCAATCTAATGCCTTCTTCCCATTTTTCGGTGGGGTGTAACCAGAGGATCAGGCTTTACCATTTTTGTCTCTTAATGTTCATGTCCAGGAAGTTGCTTCTCCCTGGGGCGTACATTCAATTAATATTTTGATGGTAACAGGTGTGGGCCATCAGGAAATGACCTCTCTGTGGCACAGGCTGCCAATTAATCACCTCTAGAGAGGCAGTGAGATAACTGTCAAACCATCACCTGACATTTCTAGTGGGTTGGGGAAAGAACCCTCTCTGGCCCTGCTCATGTCTAACTACCTGTAAAATAAAATACAGTGCCTATCTTACACACACACACACACACACCCCCCTCATGTAGACAGGGACAGCGTTTTATCCCCCCTCTTTTTGTTGCTATTGAGGCAGAAAAGCTATGTCAATCATTCCAGATTATATAAATAATAAATGATGAAATAGGATTAAAAACCCATTACCTGAATTGTAAATTATTATTTCACCTTCTCTCTCAAAAAAAGAGAAAATGAAATAATAAGAAAAAAAAGAGTATAATAAACAAACAAATGCTAACGTTTAAATCTCTTATAACATAGCAATAAAGAAATCATGCTGGTCCACATGCAATTACAAATTCAAAACTGACCGAGCTCAATGTGTGAATTATGACTCAAACAACTCTGTTAATGCAAAGATAATTTAAACCTTAAAGTGAAATATTAATTTCCCTGAACAATTCCTCTTTCTTTTCTAGGTTCTACATCATCCTACATTTTTGCCAGAGGAGCAATTCGATATTTTACGAATATATCAGTATTTTTCTACATTGAGAAGAGCATGACCAAGCCCCTGGTGCTGCACCCTGAGTTCATCTCTGGGCATTTTCCTAGCTCTGGAAGAAGGGCGACTCCTTGCTGAGCTTTTTCCAATTGTCAGGCCATTTCCTTTGTTTAATAATATAAGCCTTTAAAATAAGTAACAAATAATGTGCCAAAGGAAAATTAACTACAAAATATATTGAAACATAAATCAATTATGTACAGTGAAGTGGAACATGATGCTATCTGAGCATAAGGGAAGATATATATAACTCTACCACATATATTCACATTTCCTGTACCCTGAACTCCTTTTAAAAATTTTGACTAAATTTTACTATCATTGGAAATGGTAATAATCTTGCCTACTAATTTCTACTGTTGTGTTGTTAAGAGTTAATCTAATTACAAATATACTAGTAAAAGATATGTGTGCTATGATAGTCCATTGACATTTATGATTTCAGAGTTTTTAAATATTTTCTAACTACCACAAAAGTAAAGGTTTGGTAAAAATCATAGCTAAGTTATAAGATTGTTGTAGAGATGAAATAAGACAGTGTATGCAGGGTGCCCAGCCTAAAATGAAGTAGGGTAACTGTGAGTCTGGCATAAAAGAGCAAGCTAGGCAGCTAATGAGTGTGCCTTCTCAGTGGCCCTTCCTTCTTGTCTCAACTACTTTTAGGTCCCCTACACAATGGAGACTCTACAACACAGAGGTTAAGACTTGTGAAACAGAACTCCCTGAGCTTGAAAGCCAGCTGTACCATTGACTAGTTGTGTGGTTAAGCACATTAACTTAACTCTGCTAAGCCTCAGTTTTCTCAGGCTCATAGGGTTATAATTAGTGCACTTAGGTCATGGAACTGCTGTGAGGATGAAAAAGATGAAGCATATGTTTAAGATGTCTAGAATAGTGGATGAAACATAAATAGTGCTTAGTAAACTGGCTAGCAATGTGCAGAAAGCAGAAACTGGACCGACCCCTTCCTGACCCCTTACACTAAAATTAACTTTTAGTAATATTACCAAGACTAGTGGTTTGGAGAACTGTCTGAATATATCTCTCCAGAATGCCAAGGGTCTACTATTCATGTAGTAAATGACAACATGGAAACAACAATTTTCAGATTTTATGACATCTAATCTCTATAATTGATTAGGATGTCTGTCCATCCCATTGTGCCTTTTGAAATATGCACGAATTAAACATATATGGCACAAATACTGTTACACTTCTTTCTAATCTAAGACAATTTAAACCAATAAATTTGTAAACTATTTCTGGGTTTTGGAAAATCCTTACAATTCTTCTAAACACAAATCTAGACCAGCAGCATATTAATTTACTATTGCTGCTGTAACAAATTACATTTTTTTTGGATTAAAATAACAGAAATTAATTTGCTTACAGATAAAGGAAGTTCAAAATTAACCCTTATGAGGCTAAAAATTAAGGTTTCTGTAGAACTGTTACCTCCGGAAGCTCCAGGGAGAATTAATTTCCTGTCTCTTCCAACTTCCTGTGTTGGTTGGCATGGTTTTGCTGGTGGTCAAACGACTTCAATTTCATGCCTCCGTTGTCGTAAATCTAACTCTCTTTTCTGTACTCAAATCTCTACCTCCTTCTCTTATAAAGACACTTGTGATTATATTTAGGACCCACTCATATAATCCAGAATAACCTCCTTATCTCAAAACTTTTAATTAACTTACATCTGCAACATCTCTTATTCCATGTGAGAGAAACCTTCACAGATTCCAAGAGTAGAACATGGATGTTTTGAGGAGCTATTATTCAATGTACTGGAACTACAATTAATGGCCTGCACATGAGATTCAGGAGGAAGTAACTTGATGGAGTCAAGAAGACAAATTTGGGTTAGGGAAGATCAAAAAAGGACTGAAGTCTGCTGTAGCATCCACTAACATTATTCAATCTTGTGAATACTCATCTGTATTATGCCAGCAAAATGATTTGTAAGGACATAAATTTAGCTCATTTTCAAAATTTGTTAATGCGAAACCTCAAATAATATAATATTTAGATACTTATATAATATTAAGTGCTGAAGTAAAACTGACAGAAGAATTTATCTTTGCAACTAAGTGGTAAAAGGAAGAATACAGAGAATGAGAATTGGCAGTTCTCTTTTAATATGTGGTTAAATACTATCCCATTTCTTCAATCATTTAGGAGGAGATCAATAAAGTCTTAATGAAAGATTACAGAACAAAAGAGAAATAAAGCCTGGGTGCAGTGGCTCATGCCTGTAATCCCAGCACTTTGGGAGACTGAAGTGGGAGGATCACAAGGTGAGGAGATTGAGACCAGCCTGGCCAACATGGTAAAACCCCGTCTCTATTAAAAAATACAAAACTTAGCTAGGCATGGTGGTGCGTGCCCGTAGTCCCAGCTATTCGGGAGGCTGAGACAGGAGAATTGCTTGAACCTAGGAAGCAGAAATTGCAGTGAGCCAAGATTGTGCCACCACACTCCAGCCTGGACAACAAGCCAGAATCAGTCCAAAAAAAAAAAAAAAAGAAAAATAACATGGAATTTTAGACAACTTAATTATAGGGCATAACCTTTGGGTAAGACTCAATATGAATATAAGGAGGAGAAAAATATTACATAACTATAATCTTTGAGATAAATTCGTATTCTAAATTAATAATTGGGTACACAATGAGAATATAGAACAAATGATGGTAAGATCTCTCTTACTCTGCCCTAAAAATGTGGAGGAAAACAGGACTTGGTGACTTCTTGATAATGACTCTTTCCAGCATATATCTTCATAGTCAGTTCTTTATTATGTTAAAATAGTTTTAAAATAGTTGCATACCTCCAATTGGCCCCTAATCCTAGGATTGAAGGCCTAGAAGTCATTGTTTCTATGCTGAATCTATTAAAGTTAATTGGACCACAAGTAGACACTGAATTTAAATTAAAACAATAAACTTTTCTCATATAGAATTTTTGAAATCTACATGGTATTTTTATAGGGCAAGTCTGTACATTTCTGAACCTGTCTAAACTGGCAATATATGTTTTAGAATTTAGAGGCAGCAGTAAAATTTCATTTGGAAAGTTGGGAAGCAGGAGAGATTACAGATGAGAACAAAGACAGGCTAAGTCTAAAAATGCTGAAAGGAATAAGCTTTTCCCCAGGGTCCAGTTCTTTTCTTAGGTTTAACTATATTGTTCAGTAATACTGCCTACACCCAACCTTTGCAGTCGAAGTCAATGGGAGGCATCCAATTGACACAAAATCTTATTGTGGCTATCCTTCTTGAACTTTCCCAGCTCTTCATTATGCTAACTCTTTAAAGAGCATTCTTATTAATCCTTACAATAACCATGAGGCAGATATTTATATTTACATTTTATAGATGGACGGATAGATACTCAGAAAGACTGAAATAAGCTCGATGGTAAATAGTTACTAGATGGCAAGTTTGGAAAGTTAAACCAGGATTTCTGGTAGTCACAAAGTTACCTCCAGTATACCATTCTTTCTTCTCTCTCCTCCTCATAGAAAGTTGACTATCCTCAAATCTTTTATTTATTCATGATTATGGCTATTGAATGTGGATTTATCTTCTTCCATGCCAAGACTGCTTAAGTGTCTCTTCAGTTTCCTGGAGCCAGTGTGAAATTCTCTCAGACACACTCCAAAAACATATGGCATGATGAATCTTTACATTTGGGAAAAAGCCCTTAAAGATGAAGGGATCTCTTTCAAATACAGATTTTGTGTGTAATACAAGAAACAGCTCTCTTTTCAGGTTTTCAAAGCTGTTTACTAATAATTTAATCTTCTCCTATTACTAAAATTAATTTTCTCTAAATTAAAAATCAGCTTTTAGGAAGCAGGCAGCACTGTGTTTACATAAATTTAGACAAAGAGGTTAAAAAATAAAAGATCTGTATTATCTAAACGTAAGATCTCAAACAGGTTCCATGATAGGAGCTACTGAAATGTGGAAGAGTTCTCAAATTATTTTTCCGGAGGCTTTCCTGCCACTATTCTTTCAACAAATAACAACTAACATTTCTTGAGAATTTGACAAACAACCATACTTAGAAATTTACATGTATTATTAAGTTAATCATATTATCATTCTTGATACAAATATTCCTATCTACCATAACTTAAAGAGAGACTTTCAGAGAAAGATTAAGAGATGACTGAAAGTCACTTCAGTGGCGAAGTGACTAGTAAAAATTGTAAAAGGGTAGATGATTAGTTATAATAATTTGGGAGACAGTAAAAACAAAGGAGAAAGAGTACTTCCAAATGGGGCTAACTGAGAGCAGAGATACATGCTATCTGCGGTGACTTCAGCTTTTCAGCCATTGTCCTCACTTTGAGGAAGTTTATGGTAGATGACTAAATAGTACCATTTTTTCCCAGCTTATAAATTATCGCATCCATAGACCATGAGTGGCCATTTTGTGGCACCTCTTTTTCTTTTTTCCCTTTTAAGTCAGTTTTTTCAACCTAGTTTTCCCTGGAGTACTAATGCACAAGATCTCATGCCCTTTTACAGCTCATAGCACTTCTGTTTACCTTCCCTTAGCTCTTCAATTTCTTCTATTTTCTCTCTCTCTCACCATGAGAATGTGTCATGAGACATCAAGGCATGAGAATGAAACAGGTTAAAAGAAATGGATCTATTACCTTTTAAGTCTTTCTTTAAAAAGAAACATCCCTCAAATTTTGGTTTCTGCGGTTAAAAGATATCTTGTGGGAATGTTGTAGATATTTAAACCTCCAGTGAGTATCATTTCTGACAAAACCTTGAGAGATAGAAGCTTCAATAATAACCCTTGTTATTCATTCTAGAGCAACTGATTCACCTTGTCAAAGAGGTGTTTCTATTGCTGAATCTAAGTCCAGACACACAGGCAGCTCAAGAAATATTGGATGCTGATCACCAGTTGATCTTGAAAAAGCCTTCTTCACTGAATCATTTTCTCACTTCCACTCTACCGTAGATTCTCCTGATTTCTTTTTTTAAAACCGATTCCTTAAATTATTTGCTAATTGTCAGGATTCTCTTCAATATTTCCCCACATTTCCAACGATGCTGAGAAGAGAGGCACCCATAGGCAAGGGTAACCACCATCTCTTTTCACCCAACCTACGTCTCTTCCTTATAATTTTGAAAAAAAAATACTGTACCAAAAATTTTATCTGAGCAATCTGGGCTCGGTCTCAATCTTGTAGCAATAAAGATTTAGTAGGATGATTTTTTATGTATCTATACATCTGGAGTCTTTGTTTCATTACTGCCTACACAGAGCTGGAAATCTGTGGAGAATGGGAAAGGGTCATCTTTACTATAAAGTCAGTTTCACCTATTTTCCACCCATCACCTTTTTTAGTATAATTTATGACCATCTGAGCCCAGACCTATAAAAGACAGGTTTAATTTTGATAAAGGTGTGAAAACAGGTAAGTTATTGTTTGCATCTTCAGTGTGAGATAAGATCTGAAGAATCTGTCATTAAAGGCATACATTACAAAAGCATATTATTCCTTCCGGACGGTAATAATTTACGTCACTATCTTTGGTTTATATGTCCATTCAGAGTGAGAAGATTCTTCTTTTGACATGAAAATTTGGATTGTAGGGAAAGTAAAAAGCAGAAAAAGAAGACGCTCACTGACTAATTAAGAAAAGACAGAGAGAGAGAAAGGCAGCTGCTGTTTTGAAAGTAGCAATATGTGAAGTGATATCTATAAAAGGAACCATAAAGCAGCCATTGCAAGTTAAATGAATGATGTTTAGTTATTAAAAAATATGTTTCTTTGCATATTTTCCCAACTTTCACCACACTTTAATATCTCTAAATAAAATAAAGTGGAGCACTTTAACATTGGAAGCTTTGGTATAAATATTAGCCTTAGCCTATTTTAACTTTCATTTATAGATCTTGATTCCTTTGCTTAACTTAGTACTTTGCAACTTAGAACTTTGCAAGATCCCATATATGGAGGTAAAACTCCAGACTGTTTTATTGACTAGATAATTAAAGACAAAGAAGTTGCTTCTCTGCAAATAAGAAGGGAAAAAAAGGACAGTCCTTTCCATTGTTCCTCAGACTTCTCTGCTGATGAACCCTCTCCCTGATTTCAACTGCATCATGGCCATTTGTTTATTTTTGAAGACTATGCTAGATATGACTATCTTGTCTACATGTGACAAAACGTAACTAAAATAGCTTAAGCTAAAAAGCACAAAATATTATAAATAGAAGACAGAATTTATATGCAATACATAATAAGTGTGTGCATGATACGTTTAGATGATACTTTCCTTGAGAAGAGAGGCTACACTGCCATTTACTTATTGACATTGATGAAGTTTGTAAAGCCACAGTGGGCATGCAGCTGACACTATGTGAGTATATATGATAGTCCACTTAGTGTTGATACTTGAATTTTGCCCCTTTTGCATTTCTATGATAATTAGAACCAGTGTTATTATAAAAATATCCTTTCAGCATTTCTTTCCTTACAATGAAGAGAAATGTAAAAGTTTCTGCTTTCATTTCTAAATGTGTAAACCTAAGGTCATAGAGAAATGTTTGGAAGGAAATTAAATAAATACATGCAAGCAAGACAGCCTATCGAAATTATTTCCACCAGTCTTGCCTGTGATTTTGATCTCTAAAAATCTTTGTGGGTTAAAGTAAAGGAGGATGTTAGGTCGAGTCAAGTCAGTAGGTGGACAGGCACCTGTCAAAGACCCCCAAGCAACTGACTAAAGGTTAATTTTTCTTCCTTTCCGCTGAGTTGTGTTGGAAAAATGACAAGGCAGACACTTTGGTAAAGAAATGCAAATAATAATCATATTTGGTTCATCATTAAATATATGTGTCTCAAAAACTAGTTCCGTGTATTTTTTTAAATTATCTGTCTTCAAATTGTTAACATAAGCTCATTTGTTCCTATAGTGCTTGTGTTTTCTATGCATGGATTGCTGAGGCTAAGTATTTTAGTGGTTTGTGTGAATAAATGGAACATTTGAAGTCTTAGAAGTTCTATAGATTAAATAGCACACAGAGAAAGGAGAGAATTAGAGGCTTCTTAATAAGAAAAGTTTAAAGCACTTGAGCATCTAAGGAAAATATTTTGAAGTTTCAAATCCTGGATATGGAAACCTTATCATTAATAGGTTGCTAGACATATTTTCACAGGGTGAATAAGATATGAAAGATTAGTTTTAATGAGCACTGTGAATGTATATGAGGAGGGTCAGAGGAGATCATTGGAAAACATATGCTAAAAATAGGACTACATTTTTATTAGGGTTGTAAAATGACCAAGTCATGATGATTATTACTGTGTTCATATGAGGGTAAGTGTATCACATTGCAAAGGAGACTTGGTTTAGAAATGAAAAAAACATCTGATGTTGAAAATTTGGTTTAGTCACCCCCTAGCTTTGTAAAATGGGCAAGCCTCTCTCTATGCTTCATTTTTTTTTTCTCCAAAGGGTTTATTGAGACAAGTTTTCACATACAAGATGGGGGCAGAGAGGATGGGGCTTATAAACAGGAATCTGGAAGGTGACCGAGGGTGCAGGAAATAAGAAAGTGAAATAAATAGAGGAAAGAGTGGAGGCAGGGACAGACTGACCGAGACCATCACACAGTGACAACGCAAGTAGGGTGGCATGAAAATCCTGTTATTTATACAGATATACAGGAAGTTCAGCTAGACTCAGGGGCCCACTCCACCCTCCATGCCCCTGGGAGGGGCACAAGGCCATCTCTGCCCATGGGCGACCCCGTGGAGTACTGGGAGGGCACTTCATTTTTTTTTACAATTGATTAAACTAAGATTTTAAAAGACATCTTACTTGATTATCAGAGTTACATACAGTAATGAATATAAAATAATAAGCACTGTGTCTAGCAGATAGTAAGTTCTAAATAAATGTGGCGATAATGTTCAAGATAATATTGGACATGATATACTCAACATGGCCTCTCCTTTTCAAAAGGTTTTTGGAAAGATATAAATTACATGTATATATAATTTATAAATTATTAATTATATGATATATAATATATATGACATACACACACACACACACACACACACACACACACACACACACATACATATGTATATTTCCTTCCTCAGGCTGGTCTTGATCACCTGAACTCAAGCAACATCTTCTGAGTCACTCAGCCTATGTGTGCACACCACCACACTTATCTTGAAACTTTCTAAAATTAAAAGAAATCATTGAGAGCTTTCTCAGGTGTGATTAATTTCATCAAATGTTATAAAACCTTCTGAATTCCACCAAAATTTGTAGAACACATTTTAATGAGGCACAAAATTCCAAGAGCAACTCATGTTATTATGGAAAGGAAGGAGACATGTTAGAGACTTTGTACTTAAGGGACACAGAGATGGTTATTAGCATTCTTCAGTGTTAGAGACTTTGTACTTAAGGGACACAGAGATGGTTATTAGCATTCTTCACTCAAGACTTCCAGATCGCTTCTCTTGGGACTCCACCTCACTGAAAAGAGCCATAACATTTTTGTTTACTTTATCCTTAACCTCTGAGGAATCTGTGTAATAAGGTTAAGCCCAAGGGAACACAGAAAAATCCAATGCAAGAGAAATAGCAAGGACAAGACAAAATTGTGCCATATGAAGGCCATAAAATAGGTTAGCCTCCTCTCAATCCTGACCAAAGAGTAAGGGGTAGTCTACAGGGCATTATCCACCCCCATAGCTTGGATAAACTGCAGGCAGGTTTCTTCCTGACTGTAGGCCCCTGCCATTCGTTTTCTAAAGCATTTACTTTAGAAAACTTGCAATTTTGCAGAAAGCAGAAACTGGACCCCTTCCTGACACCTTACACTAAAATTAACTCCAGATGGATTAAAGACTTAAACATAAGACCTAACACCATAAAAACCCTAGAAGAAAATCTAGGCAAAACCATTCAGGACGTAGGTGTAGGCAAGGACTTCATGACCAAAACGCCAAACGCATTGACAACAAAAGCCAAAATAGACAAATGGGACCTAATCAAACTCCACAGCTTCTGCACAGCAAAAGAAACAATCATTAGAGTGAATCGGCAACCAACAGATTGGGAAAAAATTTTTGCAGTTTACCCATCTGACAAAGGGCTGATATCCATAATTTACAAAGAACTAAAGCAGATTTACAAGAAAAAAACTAACAAGCCCATTCAAAAGTGGGCAAAGGATATGAACAGACACTTCTCAAAAGAAGACATACGTGAGGCCAACAAACATATGAAAAAATGCTCATCATCACTGGTCATCAGAGAAATGCAAATCAAAACTACACTGAGATACCATCTCACGCCAGTTAGAATGGCGATCATTAAAAAATCTGGAGACAACAGATGCTGGAGAGGATGTGGAGAAATAGGAACACTTTTGCACTGTCGGTGGAAGTGTAAATTAGTGCAACCATTGTGGAAGACAGTGTGGCGATTCCTCAAAGACCTAGAAATAGAAATTCCATTTGACCCAGCAATCCCATTACTGGGTATATATCCAAAGGATTACAAATCGTTCTACTATAAGGACACGTGTACACGAATGTTCATTGCAGCACTGTTTACAATAGCAAAGACCTGGAACCAACCCAAATGCCCATCGTCGATAGACTGGATAGGGAAAATGTGGCACATATACACCATGGAATATTATGCAGCCATCAGAAACGATGAATTTGGGTCCTTTGTAGGGACATGGATGAACCTGGAAACCATCATTCTCAGCAAACTGACAGAAGAGCAGAAGATCAAACACCGCATGTTCTCACTCATAGGCGGGTGTTGAACAATGAGAACACATGGACACGGGGAGGGGAGCACTACACACTGGGGTCAGTTGGGGGGAAATGGGGGAGGGAGGGTGGGGGGTGGGAAGCTGGGGAGAGATAGCAAGGGGAGAAATGCCAGATGTAGGTGATGGGGAGGAAGGCAGCAAATCACACTGCCACGTGTGTTCCTATGCAACAATTTTGCATGTTCTTCACATGTACCCCAAAATGTAAAATGCAATAAAATAAATAAATGGGAAAAAAAAAAAAAAGAAAACTTGCAATTTTAAGTTAAACTTTCTGAAACCCAGGGATGTCTTTCTTAACCACCTCGGATCAATGAAGGCTTCACCTACTAATTAATTTAAAAATATTTCAGTTCTTACTAGACACAGGCATTATGCTAGATGTTCTCATGCTCACCCTCATGGAGTTCCAGTCCAATGATCTTCGTCAAATTTTAGGATCGGAGAAAGGAATTTTAAGACACAAGTATGACACACATAGCTCTATAGAAATGAAACATTTATAAATATTTTTGTATCAGTTCTGAGGCAGGTATATAAGCTTCATGGCAAAAACCGTACCTATTTCTTTTCATGGTCTAAGGAATTAATTTGAGATAATAAATTGCCCATTACACTATTCAGAGAATTATGACATAGAGGATTCATTTCTTAAGCACCATTTACACAAAGTTCACATGGTATGTTTGATGGGTGAATAAGGGAAGCCCTTCTAGAAAGTAAATACAAAAAAAAAGAAACCCCCCCAAAAAAACAAAGATAATCTATCAAATTCTTTTATAATCCATCTTCTAGCTGTAGCAACAAAAGAGGGTGAGACATTCTGGCCAGTTGCTAGGACTTGGTCCAGGCTTACCATCTGCTCACACTGAATTCTAATCCACTGTCTATTTGACAATCTCTCTCCAAGCACATCTTCAATAGAACATGCTTTCTGAGTAATTTTCTCACCATAGGAGGTTCTGCTACCCTGATTTTAATGTATCTATTCTTCCATTTTTGTGTTGACCGCATTATACCAAATAGAAAGCTAAATAACAAGGATTTGAAGTAATTCCAAGGGTCAATGAAAAAGCCAAAAAGTTAATTAGACCACTCCCAAGTTACTATTCAGTAGCAATGTTCAAACTCATTTTTAATATCATTTTGATACACAATTTTGCAATTTCTTTGGCATATGTCAGCGGAAAATTGCCTGAGATGGGTAAGGATATATGAAATACAACCATGGCACAGCTGCAGAGCTACCAAAGCAGTCCTCTGTGTGTTCATTCTTTTTCTTAACTTGAAGTCCAAGCTAAAATGATTATACAAGTTCGTAAGTGGAAACTTGATATTATTTTATAGAGATAATGAGAGAGTAAAGTCTTTATATCCAAAACCTTGTTCTTTTTCTCTTACCACAATGTTGACACCATCATCCCACCATCTCTCTCGTTGGCTGTGATAAACCACACTGCCAGAATGTCACATTTTGCTCTTTTGTTTATCACAAATTCTCCCTAGGAGGTGAAACACATCAAGGAGAATCTGATGACCTCAATAGGTTCCTTTCAGTGCTTGAATACACTTGATAAAGATAAGCATTAAAAGAGAATATTGATGATGTGTGTGCATTCTTAAGAGTGATGACCCTGTAGGAAAAATGGAGAAATCCTGCAGTGAGCCCTTAGAAGATGTCATCAGACTTGAGAGAAACCCTTCAAACACATCAAAGTGCTGAGCCAAACATCAACACTAATAGAACGCTTGTAAAATGATGCATGTTAGCCAGAGAAATGAAAGTAAATGAAGCAAGAGAATGAGCTGGAGATTTGTGGGTTGCTTTTAGCGAATGTGGGCAGGGTTAGAGACGTACAAACTCACAAGCTTTCTGTTGGTCAAAAAGACTGTGAAGTATAAATGAGGTTATTAAGCCATATTGTGCCTTTTGTGGTTTTCATCTGCCTCTCATTCATCTTCACTTCTGATGGCAATAAACTTCTGATTTTACTGTTGAACAACTACATTTATGCTCTCAAACCATATTAAGATAGGGAAGCCTTGGTTCATATTAGCTATAGATATTGACATGCAGTTCTGGAATATCTAACTGGGGCATCACATCTCCCTCACCACACTGTAAGATGTGAAGAGAGTAAGACCAACCTGAGGAAAAGACACTCAATTTTTCACCTTCTGTTGAAAACACTCTAAACAGAACATACTTTTCCACTAGATTTAGAAACTAACAAAATGCAAACCTGTGGCCATAGGAAATTACCTGCAGTTGAGGGAAATGTTTTAGAATGAAGCCAACACACATATACAAACAGACAAAGCAAATCTGAAAGATAAAGAGAGGCCGATTACTAATAAATTCATCTGAGTTCCTAGCCAGCTTTCTTCTGTGATTAATATATGTGAGCAAATACTAATGACTATTGTATTTTGCTTGAAATTTGTTTGAGTTATAGTTCTGTTACTTGTACTCCTCAGAATAGTCGGGAAATATGCAAATCATTAAGCATCTGCCTAACTTAGTTTGTCTTAAAGCATAAAGCCTGAAAAATAGGGTCTTGCATATAGCTAATTTATTTCAGGAAGTAATCCCGAGACATGGGTGTGAGAATTGGGTAGTAATACAGTAGTAGGGAAAGCCAGTCCAAGGTTATGTCATCAAGTTTACCACTACTTTGAAGAACTGATAATCAATGCTGCTAGAGGCATTTTCAGAATTGCTCATCCAAGGAATGAATGAGAGAGTAGTCACTGCCATACACAAAATATACAGTGCTTGGCAGGTACAGGGTAACCACTACTAAACCTTTCTTTCAAAACTTTGAAAACAGGAGTGATACTCTTTAATGGTTCAAACGGTCAATTGTCAGATTCAGTGGTGGAGCAAAAACTTAGCAGCAGGCCTTATTTTAACCATGATTTTTCTTGAATGCCTTCCAATGGTAGATATATGTAATGTGCACATTCAATATTTGTGTTTTCCTCTACTTTCCTTCAACTCATAGTTAAATACTGATTACAGTTATACTGAGGTATAGATTTCTTTCCTATGATTTCCACAAGATTAGCATAAGAAGGGTCAGGCAGTAAGTCAATAAGCAAGCCCAGCTTCCTCTCCTGCCTCCATGTTGCAGCCAAGATTGCACTGCCTATTACATAAGTGCAGCCTTAGTTCTTCAGGTATTTGTAGGAATCAGTGACTACAGCATGAAAGATAGAGTCCGTGATTAACTACGAATTTAATTTTTATTGGAACAGTGGGAAATGAGTTCGGGCAAACATACTAATGCCAAACACTTGACGATCCTGTTGAGAACATCGTTTCACATGCATTTCTGAGGCCATGTGTGAAAATACACTTCTTTAATGATGAAGAAGAGAATAGGAAGGATTAGCAAACAAGCCCTCCATTTGCCATTCTTGAGAAAGAGGTGAGAGGCATATTGTCTCAGAGGATGTAAGGGGAAAGCAATTATTCAGTGGCTCTCATCACAGATTTGTCAAGAGTAATGGAGGGGTACCAATCCTGCATTCCCAAATTATACTTCCAGACTGCACATCATATACGTCCAGAAGTCTCCTGCTACTATCCTATATCTTGGCATTGGAGTTGCTCCAGAACAAGAAGTGAAAAATATAGAGTGCATTTTTTAATGCCTTTGGAAAGGCATTATTGAGTTGCATCAGTGGAGAGCATCAATGACATAAAAGAAGTAGAAAGAGATATTCAGTAAAGATATTCTTCCACTGACTCTTTATGACACTAGACTCTGTGATAGCTTGTGCTGATGAATAAAAAAAAATTCCCTAGAATTTTACCAATATGAGGAGTGGCATTCTTGCTGTGACATTTTAAGAATTATATTTTCTGGATTCACAGTCTAACCATTTATTAAAAATCAGATTTCATCTTTGAGCAGTAAATTATGTCATTCAAGCCTAGAGTATAGCTGCTATCTAGATGTGAATGTCAATGGAAATAAAAATTAACAGTGCAACATGCTAATAAAATAGAGAAATTTTATTTCCTAATAGCATTCCTCTTTAAAGTGATAATAGCCTGACCCATATTTATTCTTACTTTCTACAAAAATTACTGTTTTCAGTAAGTTTTTGGGAATAACACTGACAGTAATGAAGCAAAAAAAATTGATGAATGTTAAGAAATTAAGGTACTACATAATAAGCTATAAAATTGTACCTCTTTGTTGTCCATGCACTATTGGTGAGCTTGCACTGTTTTAGACCTCTTTAATTTATGATTAAATAGTTTTATTTCTTTCAGCAACAGTGGATATAATTTCCTTATCTAGCATTAGAATGGTTTAATACTTTCATTAATCCACACATCATAAAGCAGAGAGTGATTTTTATACCCACTCCAATCACTCATTGCTTCTGTTCCAGAAAAGAAAGCGCTGTTTTCTGCTGATTTCAAAGTTAAACTTAAGGCCAGGATCCTCATGAGCCATCACAATTAGAAAGGGAAAATATAGGGATGGGATTCTATTGCCACTATTTTTTATAGTCTTGATTTGGATTATTGTTTGGTTTTAGAGCAAATCAGAAATACAACACTCTAATGCCGGATGTGTGGCAATGGAAGTCAGTAATGATGGCCCTTGAGAACAGGGAGTTGTTTTCCTCACTGAATTCATGAAAAATCCCTGGATGTCCATTACGCCTTTTCCAGTGGCAAAACCTTTCATTTGCTGAGCACATGACTGGATTTGAAAGTAGCAGCTTAAGACAGAGGTAAATATGTTTGAATCATTTCTCCAGAGGAGCCCTGAGTCTTATCATATTCCTTTCATCTAAACAGCATTTCTTCAGAAGGCTCTCTCTTTTCCCCTCAGAGATAACCACTCAAATTTGTATTCAAAATGTACTAGAGAGATGGAAGAGGCATTTATAATGTTATAATAAAATCCTCAAGTGATACAGGCCCCAGTAGAACTTTATAATTATGGTGATTTTCTAAAATTGCTGTTGTATAAATAAGAGCATGTCCCCTGAAGGAAAGGCCACTGGTGAGCTGATAGATTGGTCATAATATAAAACCAGGCTCAGAAGATACTGTGCTAACAAAAACCCTGATAATTTAGCCCCATTGAAAATTTTGAAAATGATGGATTTTACATGTCTCAGGATATTATACGGAATCTAACATCAAGAATGAAAGATAAAGAATTTAAGAATAAAGAAAGGAGATAATCTAAGAAATGAAATTAAGCTATGATATGAATGAAAAATATGAAGTACTCCCATCCGTCACCCATGTGTAAAACATCATTAATCTACCAATGCAGAGTAGTGAGAAAACCCAAAATCTTCTGCAACATAAAACTTCAGGCAGATGTTCTCAACCTTTCAAAGAGAAATCTGTATATAATCTCTGATCCATGATTACACCTAGTTTTATCTCATGTATACCCCAATACAATGTGTCAGTGTAGTGGGGAGAGAAAGAGACTGCTTTTTGGGGGAAGTATGGGAAGAAAACAAGGCCTCTGGCTGGTAATTAAGGGAATTATTTTACTCAAGACCACCAAGTTGATTCCTCTATGAGTCTGCAAGAGTAACAGCATTCTTGGGCTTGGGGTACCACCTAATGCAGATACTGCTGCAATTACTAAAGACTTATATCACATTGCTCAATTGCCTTTGAATATGCAGAAAGCCTTCCTGAGAAGAATGAGTATTAACAAGCCCCAAATGCAAAGGTTACAATAAAGACATAATTCTTCAGTGCCTAGACCTTGATGAACAAGCACCAAGGCCATCCAGGAAAACGTGACATTACTAAACAAACTAAACAAAACACCAGCGACCAACCTCAGAGTGACTGAGATGTGTGATCTTTCAGACAGAGAATTCAAAATAGCTGTTTTGAGAAAGCACAACAAAAATTGTACTAACATGATTAAAACATGGGCAAAAGATCTGAATAGACATTTCTTAAAAGAAGACATAGAAATGACAAACAGGTATATGAAAAAGGTGCCTGTCATCATTGTTTATCAGAGAAATGCAAAGCAAAACTATAATAAGACATGATCTCATCCCAGTTAAAATGGCTTTTATCCAAAAGACAGGCAATAACGAATGCTGCTGAGAATATGAGGAAAAGGGAACCCTCTTACACTGTAGGTAGAAATGTAAATTAGTACAACCACTATGTAGAATAGTTTGGAAGTTCCTCCAAAAACTAAAAATAGAACTCGCCATCCCACTCTAATATAAATACTATGTATACACTTACTCAAAAGAAAGAAACTCAGTTTATCAAAGAGATATCTGCACTCCCATGTTTATCGCAGCAGTATTCACAATGACCAAAATTTGGAATCAACCTTTAAGTGTTCATCAACAGATGAATGGATGAAGAAGATGTGGTACATATACACAATGGGGTAGTATTCAGACATTAAAAAGGAATGAGATCTTGTCATCTGCAGCAACGAGCTGGGGTAAATTATGGCAAGTGAAATAAGCCAAGCACAGAAGGACAAACTTCACATGTTCTCACTGATTTATGGGAGGTAAATAGTAAAACAATTGAACTCATGGAGATAGAAAGTAGAAGGATAGTTACCGGAGGCTGAGAAGAGTTAGTGAAGGCAGGCAGAAAAGTGGGAATGATTAATGGGTACAAAAATATAGTTAGATAAAATTGATATTATCTAGTATTTGATAGCACAACATGGTGATAGAGTCAACAACAATTTATTGTACATTTAAAAATAACTAAAATAGAATAATTGTAAGGATTGTACCACAAAGAAATAATAAATGCTTGAGACGATAAATACCCAATTTACAGATGTAATTATTACACATTTCACGCTTATATCAAAATATCTCATTTACCATAAAGATATACAGCTACTATGTAGCCATTAAAATAAAATTTAACAGCAAACTACTTTGTAGTTGCAGGAAAGAGAATTAATAATTTCCTAGGAAAAGGGATAGGGTAGGGAAGAATCGATTAGAAAAAGGAAATATAAAATTTGGGGACTAGCTATACCCATTATATTGTTTGTGGCGGTAGTTACACATGGATGTGCATTGTTAAAAATCCTCAGATTATATACATTGCATATGTTTCTTACACCCTAATTACTTTTCAATCATTTTAAAACCATGCATGTAATAGAGACATGTACAATGTGTACTTTAGTCTTCCTGTGATGAACTGAGACTGCCTTAGTTTATCACAGTGAAAACAGGTTTATCACAGGACGAGTAGCAGGTAGGGGTGGAGATGCTTTCGGTTTTTCCATGAGTTGCTATCCAGTAGTTCTAGCACCAATTCTTGAAACAATTTTTTTTTTCTTTTCCTATGAATTTCTTTGGGTATGTTTCCTGCCTACTTTCGGATAAACAGTATTATGGAACATTTCATTTCCTCTTCTTTGCTCTTTTATATTAGCTATAGCTTTTTGTTTGCATTCTGGAGTTTCAGAGGTTGTTGCAGTATTTACAATATGCATCTTTGATTCCTGACAATCTATCTCAACGAAGAGCATTCCCCTTAACCATAATGAGGATATTTTACAACACTTATCTTTTGTGCTCTTGTTTCCATGTATGTTAACACCTACATATATTACAACCTCACTAACTGATATTATTTTTGCCTTAAATGGCGAATTATCATTCACTATCTTACATATTTACCCACATATTTAACATTGCTGGCACTCTTCATTCCTTTGTGTAGAGCCATGTTTCTAACTGGGATATTATTTGTTTCAACATACAGAGCTTTCTTTACTATTTTCTGTAGTGCCATTCCTCTGGTGACACTTTTCTCAGTTATTGTGTGCTTAAAAGTGTATTCATTCTGCCCTTACTTCCAAATGGTATTTTCAACAGATACAGAATTATAGGTGGACCTTTACCCTTCTGCAGTCAGTTCAAACACACAAATACATTACTTTCTCATAAGAAGTCAATGACAAGTCTTATTTGTGCTCCCTTGTACTTAATTGTTTTCTTTTTTTCTGGCTGCTTTAAAGATCTTTTATTATTATCGTTATTATTGCTTTTCAGAAAGCGATTTGCCACATGCCTTGGTGTGATTTTCTTTTTATTTATTCTTTTTGCAATTAACTAAATTATCTGATAATATGGGATTTTTAATTAAGTATATCACTCATTCCTTCTCTGACATAATACACTTTTTCCTTAGGATGCTTAAAATTGTCTTCCAGATAACCAGGGTTTTGTTTCTTTTCTTCTGTGCTTTAGTTTGGATAGATTCTATTACATTATTTTAAGATTATTGATATTTCCTCTGCAATGTTAAATTAGCTCTTAAGCCTACCAATTTTTCATTTTATTTATTATACTATTCAGTTTTAGAAATTCTATTAGTTTTTATTTTTTATTTATATATTTCTTAGAATTTCCATCTTGGCATAATGTTCATTTTCTCCTTCAAATATATTTATATACATTTATAAAATTAATGCATATACAAATTAAATAGACATGCACTGACACATATTTACATATGCATGCACACACACAAACACACAAATTCCTTTGCTTATTTGATCATCACTATAATGTATTTTTGGTTTCTGTTAACTAATTTTACTTCTGATTTGAGGTCAGATTTTATCGTTTCATTGCATATTTATGTAATTTTTAACAGGAATTAGTGCATTTTAAATGTTACATGCTTGAATGTCTACATTTTGTTGTGTTCTTTTAAGATAATGGAATTTTATTTTGCTAATAGTCAGTTTATTTGTAAATTAGCGTAATCCTTTTGAGAATTTTTAATTGTTATTAGAACAGCCTTTATTCTAGAACTATTTGTCCCTGTTCTTAAGATAAGGGATTTCAAGGTTTTCTACTAAATGTTCTAGGTGTTGTAAAAGATTCATCACTCAGGTTGGTCAGAATTAAAACCTCTTCTAAACCATTGCAGTCCTGTAACTATTAAATTTACAGCTATTTGTGGTCATGAACTGTTCTCTTCATCTTTTGTTCTCATTTAGACCCATGTAGAATCACCCTACAGTTGCACACATCATTATTAAGCCAAAGACTCAAGGGATATACAGCTTTCTGACACTTTCATCTAAATGGGTCCCTTTTTTCTTGTATATTACCCCGTAATCTCCACCTCCCTCCACTCCACCTCCTCCAACTTTGATTCCCATATCTTTAGTTTTGTGAGTTTTTTATATTTTGTTTTAGTTCTTCTTCCTTGTCTCCTTGGGGGCAGAGTTCAGTGTTTTCAGAAAGAAAGCCAGAGTTATCACAGGGCTCATTGCATTTGTTTTCCTTCTCTCAGAACCATACTCTGCTTCTGCCTACTACCCAATATCTAAAAGTATGTTGGATTCATTTTAATATGTTTTTAGAATTTTCTAATTGTTTATATCATAAAGCTAATCCATAAGGTGTTACTCAGTTATAAGCAAAATAGAACTCAAAACTTTACAAACAAATAATTATATCAAATTATATCACATTACTGGAAACCTACTCCATAGCCTAGGGGAGAATATTCTGTAGTGGTTCAGAGCTCACATTCTAAAGTCAGACTGCCTGGGCTCAATCCTTGCTTCTGTGCTCATGCTTATCAGCACTGGGCAGGCCACTAAAACTCCCAGAGCCCCAATTTCCTTATGCTTTTCGAGAATGATGATAAGGGTACCTACCTCATTGGGCCTTTATAGGGGCTAAATAAGTTAGTATCCGTGAAATACATAGACTAGTCACTGACAAAAATAAGTGCTGCTTAAGCATAAGACATTACTGTTTATCTGATGTTCAATAATTTAGCTCATTTCCTTTTCTAAGGCTAATCTAAAAATCCATGCTCATTCTACATTAATTCTCATCATTTATCATTTTCTTCCTGTTTTGTTTTCTAGTGAAATGGTTTGATTCTTAGCATTACTCTAATTTTATATGAGGTCAAATTCTAACCTAAGGGATGACCAGATGAGAAATCTGTTTCTCCGGGAAGAACTGTTCCCATCTTTACACAGCACAGAATTTAAATAAATTGATTTTTCTTTTCCTGAGGATAATATATATTAATAAATTTGATGCTTCATTTATACATTTTATACCTAGAAAATGATCTCAATAACATACTGTCATACGATCCAAGGGTGCTGTTGCTTCACTAACTGAAACCACTGTGGCCGGCAGTGCCTCTTCCTGGGTTTTGCTCACACCCACTCGGGCTTTTTCCCACTCGTCCCAGAAGGCTGCAGTTGGCTCACACTACGGCCCAGATC
The DNA here is from genome assembly GCF_009761245.1 of Sapajus apella. Lineage (NCBI taxonomy): Eukaryota > Metazoa > Chordata > Mammalia > Primates > Cebidae > Sapajus > Sapajus apella. The sequence goes on from NW_022436953.1 coordinate 11,590,758, forward strand.
CCACACCTGCCAAGGGTGAGCCAGGCACAGAGTGGTGAGAGATGTATGAGTGAGTGAGTGCGGAGACCAGCCATTGTGCACAGCCAGGCATGCCAGCTGTGGAGGGAGGGCATTTCCAGGTGCCAACACAGGTGCCAGCTCTATGTAAGGCTGAGGGTAAACAAGGTGTACTGCAAGTGGCTTCCACTTCAGGCACTGGGGAATGCAGTGGAGCCCAAAATCTCAGAGGTGCCAGGAACTGCAGAGCCCCAAAGAGGGTGTTACAGCCTGTCACAGCCCAGGCTTGGGAAATCCTGAGGCCTGCACTCCCAGAAGGGCTGCAGTTCTCTGCTCCTTGCTACCCACAGCACAGCAAGCAGGGACGGGAGGTGGGGGCATGTCTCAGCCTGTTTGAGTTATAGCTCTTTCAGTCCTGCCATTCATCACATGGGGCAGCCCTTCAGTACCAGAGGGAGAGCTATGTGTTACAGCAGGTCTGGCTCAGGGAATTCTGGGGTCTGGGCCCCCAGAAGGGTCGGCACTGTTCATCCCTGCAATCTAAGAGTATATAACTGCCCACAGCTTAGTAAACTGTCCAGGGACATGTTACAGCTCCTTTTGCTCCTGCCGTTCAGCAGGTCCTGAGTCCTTGCCCTGCATCTAGGAAGAATGAGGACGGGACACTGGAGGGTAAGCAAGATGGAGAGAGCTTTATTGAGCAACAGAACAGCTCTTGGAAACCTGAAATTGGTAGCTATCTTCTTCAGACAGGTCCTCCCAACGATTATTTGGGTTTGGCTGAGTCTGGGGTTTCTATGTGCTCAGAATGGAGGAAGTGCATGCAAATTCATCCATGGGTGGGCCTCGACACAGCAGCATCTGATTGGCTGAAAAGCATGAATAAAGTATTCACTCCTGGTTATAGACTCCACCCAGAACTGGCAGCCCAGACCTCGGGCATGAGGCAGTCCCTGACTTGAAGGTGGGGTTTCACCAGGGACCCACTTTTTCCTGTCTTCCTCCCGCCACCAACATGTAATCCACGGCACCCAGGTTTTCCTCACCAAGGGGTGCCTACAGGCCTACGCTGAGCTGCCCTGAGCCCCTCAGCCTCCCTCCCACATCCTTTAGTACCTAAAGTCTAGAGAGGGCCAAGGTGGCATGGGGCTGGCATGTCAGTGCCACCCCAAGCATGCACACACCCAGCCAGGTGGCAACAGCGCCAGGGCTTGGCCACAACTTTGCTCCACACTAGAGCAGGCACTAGGAGTGGGAAGAGGCCAGATAGCAGGAGCAGGAACTTCCAAGCCTGTGGGAGTTAAGTGCTTCCTGGGCCTCAAGAAGGCAAGGATACCCAGGTCCAGTGCCATGGCTGTGCAGCTGCAGCTGTGCCCAGGAACACAGGCTGCAGCCATGTCAACTCAGTAGGGTGTGGGGCTACCTCTGCTATCACCTGTACCCAGCCCCTGCTGGGCTCCACAGAGCACACAGCCCAGGCCCCACCACCTCCCCTTCTGCAGCTGGTATTTTTGAAGCGGACATTCCAGAAAGGCTGCAGCCAACATCAATACTATTCAGTCTTTCAAATGAAACTACTGGCAATGTCATTTACCTTGAATAAGAAAATTAATATGTTTATATTAAATCTCAGTGGATTTACTTTCCTTGAACATACTACCTACAAATTAAACTCTCTCATGCTTTGCTACAATCCACACATATATGATTAAATTTCCTTTCTATCCTTTAGTTTTAAGATGTTTGTACAGATTGGATTTTACATGGGTGACCTCTTACAGGTCTTTTCTCTGGAAATCAATTTGTTATTTCATGAAATATTTCAATAATGTGCCTGGAAGTTAGACTGGGCAATTTGCAACAATTTCCATTGCTCTAGAGCTTTATATGATTATAAAAGAATTAAATACGTTTAAAATAATAAAAGTAGAATATTTAAAGATCTTAAGAGCATTTTAGATAGATTTTTAAAAATATGTCATTACTTTAGAAATTAAGCCACTTTTGATAGCCAGTGAAGAGATGGGTTTTTAAAAGCTATGTTTAAAAATACATTTAAATTAAAATGTAGTTATAAGGTATAATGCAGTGACTTACAAAACTTCTTTTGGCTCAAAAAACCTAACAGAAGTCAATGCCTTCTGTACATTTAGTCATGGCTTATGGCATCTGTGTTATGTTGGAGGAACAGTAACAAAGTTAGCAGCTCAATGAGAACACCCAAATCGGTTTAAGTACATTTTAGCAAAAATTTACTAGGGTCACCATGAACAAATAAAAGTTTAATTTTTTTAATACGGTATTTATTTAGTATTCTAAAAACTATTTCAAAGGAGCAGAAAGCAGTATGTCAAAAAGATATCTCTACTACCATGTTTATGACAGTGCTAATCACAACAGCAAGGTGTGGACTCTAACTATGTGTCCATCAGAGGATGAATGAATAAAGAACATGTGTCATATATACACTATGGGGTACTATTCAGCCATAAAAAAGAATAAAATTCTGCCATTTACAACCACATAGATAATCCTGGAGGACTTTATGTGAAATAACATAAGCCAGGCATAGGAAGACAAGCAGTACATGATCTCAGTCATATTTGAGATCTAAAAAAGTTGATTATATAGAAGAATGGTAGTTAGCAGAGGCTGAAGTGGTTAGGCAGGAGAGAAGGATGGGGAAATATTGCTTAAATAATATAGAATTATAGTAATATAGAAGAAAAAAATTTCAAGAGATCTATATATGTACAGCAAGGCGACTATAGTTAATACTGATATATTGTATTAAAAAATGGATGTCACTTTTTCTTAGCACAGAAATAACTATGCAAGATACTGCATTTTTTAATTAGCTAATTTAACTATTTTACTGTGTACTTTAAAACATCATATTGTACATGATAAAAACATACAATGTTATCTGTCAGTTTAAATAAAGGCAATTTGCCTTCTCTTCTAAGGGTATTTCCAAGTCATTTAAAATGGTTATGTTTTTGATGACAGCATTCAAAGCAAATGCATTTTTTAATGGACATAAAATTGCTGAAGTTCATTTTAATTAAAAATGCTTCCAAACAATTTTAAATTCTTTATAAAATTAATGTACTAAAATATTATGGACTTCTGGTTTCCAGTCTTGCATGTAATAAGCTTAGAAATCAACAATCCATCCTAACAACAAAGATGAAGCTGAGCAAAATGAAAAATCAACACTCTTCTAAGATTTTTAGATCTTTCAGAGAAGTAAAATTCCAGTGAAAACCACTGCCATCCTCCCAAACTGGAGAGACAGACAGGCAAATACATAGTGCCACAATTTACTGAAATACAAATCCAGTAGCAGAAACCTCCATGGGGAACCAGTGTTAGGTTAGAAAAACCTAAACTATAATTGACAAGTCGCTGGAAGTTTCAAGCGGACAAATCTGAGTATTCAAATCTCGAGAAGGATCCAGTCATGGGGGGATCCCACACTTTTATTTTACCTCCCGGAGTTTGATCTGGTTCTTAAAGTGAATATCAGAGAAAAATCTCCTCATACTTCCATGGGGGTGTGGGGAGTAATCATTTTGAAATATGCTAGAGCAGTCTGTTCTTACTAAAACCGCTGCCCTAAGGAGAAATAATTTTATTAGAGTCTAGCCTGCTGGAGTTTTTCAGAGCCTAACCTACCCAAGGGGGTAGGTAGGTACCCAACTCTTACCACTCCTAGTCACCTATGTAGAGAAAGGGAAATATCCAACCACAGTACTCTTTAGTCATCTTGTCCCGACTAAAGATGATAAAACAAAAACCAACAAACAAGCAACACAGAGAAGCAGTGGTGAAGTCCACAGGCCAGCGGCACAGTCTCATTCAAAGTCTAAAACTAATCATAGAAATAGAATGCTTCTCCTCCCTCATACCTTACCGCTACAGTGCTAAAGGCCTTATATTTAACACAGATTATTTTACCCAGTACATCATATCTGCCTTTCAGTAAAAAATTACAAGGCAATTTAATAGAAAGACAGAACACACAGTTTAGGAATCAGAACCAAAATCAAATGTGGCAGAAATGCTAGAATTATCAGAATAAAGAAACAAATAACTATGATTAATATGCTGAATGATTTAATGGAAAGTGTAGACAACATACAAGAACAGATGGACATTATCAGAGAAATGGGCATTTTCAGAAATAATTTAAAAATTCTAATAAAGAATGTCTTCAATTAGCTCACCAGTAGACTAGACATGGCTAAGGAAAACAAAAATCTCTGAGCTTGAGAACATAACAATAGAAACTTCCAAAACTAAAAAGCAAAGGGAAAAAGAATTAAAAAAAAAAAAAGAACGGAGTGTCAAAGAACTATGGAACAAATTCAAAAGTATAATAAACAGTTTGGGGGAATATTAGAAGAAGAAAGAAAAAAGGACAGAAGCAATATTTGAAACAATAACTGAAAATTTCCCTAACTTAATGTCAGCTTCCAAAACACAAATCCAGGAAGCTTAGAGATTATTAAACACTATAAATGCCAAAAGCTACATCTAGGCCTATCATTTTCAAAATACAGAAAATCAAAGATAAAGAAAAAAATTCTAAAGGAAACCAGAGGCAAAACAAACCCCCCCCCCAAAAAAAAAAAAAAAAAAAATTATGCAAAAAGAAACAAAGATAAGATTGCATCCACCTTCTCTCACAAACCATTCAAGTAAAAAGAAAGTGGAATGTAATATTTTAAGTATTGAGAGATGCTTAAATGTTTGGAAAACAAGTATTGAGAGAAATACTAAAAGAAAACACCAACCTAACATTCTGTACTCTGTGAAATGAAAAAGTGAAAGATAAATACTTTCTCAAAGAAAAAAAATGAGAAAATTTGTTTGTTGTTAATAGACCTGAAAATCTTAAAACAAGTTCTTCAGGGGAAAGAAAAATGATATAGGTCAGAAAATTGGATCCTTACTTTAAGGAAAAGGAAGACTGTCATAAGGAATAAGTAAATATAAAATCAAAAGGTCTGCTTTTCTCATTTTAAGTGATCTAATCATTTTCTTGTTTAAAATAATAATACCAACAATGTATTTGTGTGTGTATATATATATATATATATATATGTGAGATATATATATATGTGTGTGTGTGTGTGTGCGTGTGTGTGTGTAGATACACTTATATATGCTTAAGTGAAATAAGTTACAGTAATGATACAAGGGGTGGGAAGGAAAATTGGGACTATTTTGTTATTATAAGGTACTTGCACTACCTGTAAATGCTATTATGTTATTTTAATGAGGCCTAGATTAATTGTGAACATACATTGCAAAATCCAGGGTTATCACTTTTTTACTAAAAATGTTTTTTAAAAGCATAATTGATAGAAAGTGGAGAAAATGGAGGCAGATAAAATATACAAGTACAACCATAATGGGCAGAAAACGTGTGGAAGACAAAAATAGGAACAAAGAATAAATATAACAAATAGAAAATAGTAACAAATATGGTAGATATTAATGTAACTATATCAATAATCACCTTATAACTCAACGGTCTAAATACACTAATTAAAAGACAGATTTTCTTGTGGATTAAAAAAACATGATTTAACAATCTATCACCTACAAAAAACCCATTTGTAATATAAAGACAGATTTAGGTTAAAAGTGAAGAGATAAAGATATGCAATGCTAACACTAATTAAAAGAAAGCAGGAGTAACTATATTTACTTTAGACAGTACAGACATCAGAGCAAGTAAAGTGATCAGAGATAAAGAAGGTACTAAATATTGACAAAAAAGAGTCAACACTCTAATAAATCATACCAATTCTTATGTACCCAACAACAGAGAATCAAACTATATGAAAGCAATAAAAAGTATAGGCTAGCTTGGCACAGTGGCTTACACCTGTAATCCCAGCCCTTTGGGAGGCCAAGGTGGGCGGATCACAAGGTCAGGAGTTCGAGACCAGCCTGACCAACATGTTGAAACCTCGTCTCTACCAAAAATACAAAAACCGATAAAGAACTGATTAACTATACGGAGAAATAGATGAACCCACTCTTACGGCTAGAGAATATACATCCCTCTATCAGAAATGGACAGAGCCAACAGCCAGAAAAATCATAAGGATATAGTCAAGGTCAGCAGTACTATCACTCAACTGGACGCAATTGACATCTGTACACTACTTCAAGAACAGCAAGTTACACATTTATTTTTCCTCACACAGAGAACATTCACTAAAATAAATCACATTTCAGTCCATAAAATACATCTAAAGTATTATGATCTATTTTTAAATAAGCATTTGTTTGCCATTTAAAACCTTTTATTATTTTTTAGGACAAGCTGAAAATTATTGATGAATGAGGGAAAATTAATGAATTTCTGAAATTCTTTCTACGTTCTCAAAACTATGTACTAGAAAAATACATAATAATAAGTAATATAGCTGGAAAAGATAAGAATACCAAATATAAAACAATACTATGACATTACATATTGTAAATAGGTCCTCCGTAATCATTGATATATAAAGCAGAACTAAAGAGGCAAAAACCTTTAGAAGTCAACACATAACTTATCACAAAACATCCTGAAATATTTAAATGAACATACTTTGAATGACCAGTCTATCATGAATTCAAAAAACACTACATAGAATATTATAATGCCTTCTGCCTAGTACTATGTACATAAAATTGCTAAAGTGTGGTGCTCAAGAGTTCCCAGAGGAGGAGAGAAATGGAAAGTAGACAACTCAAAACGTTCCCAAAAGGACATGAGACATGCAGTGTATCTTCTTAAAATAAGTAGGGTTTGGATGTATAGGATGAAAACAGAATAAGATCAATAACTGCACAGATGGTAAAGAACATGGCTAGGGTTAGGGGCACTCTGGAGTGGGTCGGGTAACCATCATGTTCATCCTGGGCATTGTCCCCAAAACATTAAATGAGAAAGAATGAGTCTGAATAAATAATGAGCTTGTTTTATATGGGTAAAATAGGAATAATAAAAAAAAATCAACCTTGATTTCCTACTTCAAATAATGCCTTGAGAAAAAAGAAACTAAGAAATAATTTCTTCATTTCCAGATTGAAGAAATCGTAGGCTGAATATTCCACATTGTGAATGAAATGAGGATCCAATATGGGAATACCATGTCAAATGTTAGAATTCAAAAAGAAAACAGAAGACTTTAATCATTTTCACAGAAGGGAAAATACAATGGCATTAAGTATCTCAATATTATTGTTTGTGACAGAAAAAAAACAGATTGATGTATTTGATAATATTATAAGGGAAAAATGTCATCCTAGAATTATATATTCAGTAAAACTCTCAAAGTGTATGTCAGATATACATAACGTCTCTCCATCTTTTCATCTTCTGTCTCTTCCTTCTCCTTTTCCTCCCCATCTGCTTCTCTCTCCCTCTTCTATGCTTTTTCTTAGGAAGCTACTGACTTGTAATGGTATCTGACTCAATGGATTAAGCAAAACAAACAAATAGATAAACTAATAAACAAAAATCAAGACATCAGAATTCAGGAAACAAAAGCTACACTCAGCAGATACGGTGCATAAAGAATGAAATCTACTTTGTAGTAGGAGATTAGAATTCTACAGACTGGAGCGCTCCAGAAAAATAAAAATGTAATCAATAGATTCTGAGATACCATTTAGAATTCGGAAGGAAAAATACTGATGGGCATATGAAAGGTCAGCTGTAGTTCCAAGAAAGCTCTGCTTTGCACTAAGTTCCTGCAATATCATAACAAGGTAAACGGTGACTACTGATTCAATGAAGCATTCTTATATATGTACTGGATGTTTGCAGATCAATTTGGTGAAGTGGAAACAGAGTTAAAGTGAAACTATGTACCCTAGAATCCCTAGTCTTATATGGTCCCAGGTTAGGATTAACAACAAGAGAAATTGGCATGAGATTTGGAAGAAGGAAATGCAACTGCATTAATATCAGAAGGTGGATTGGGCAGATACATTCATGTATAGATGCAAAACAGTTAAACATGTCCAGTTTACCTTTATTGTACTCAGATTTTCATCTGGTTTATTTTGCAGACTGCTGACTGAGCAACCATAAGCCCTCAACCGTTTCCATCCACAACTGCAGAACCACAGAAGTGGTCATCACGTAACAGCACACTTTCCTGTCTATCTCTCCTTGAGTTTTCCCTTCACAGGTCAATTTTGGGAGCTGGGTTTTGCTTAAATTTTCAGATTTCACTAAAAGCTCTGACTTGTTTGACTATGCTAGTGCTTCACAAAAACTTTTAGTGATCCTGTCTCAAATCTTTTAACTCATTTCCGACCTTTAACTCCCTAGCTCCAGACACAGATCTGATATCTAAAATAAATCTCTTAATCACATAATACTGTACTCTGTCTCCATGATTAAAGATTCAGAAGATTCAGATACTGGTATTATAAGTACTTCCACAGAAAGAGATTTTTAAGGGTAGAAATCTAGAATTGGTTTATAGATCTAACAAGATTTGACAGGACTAATTACACTGCTGCAAGGCGAGAACAGAATGTGGGTATTCCCTGTTGGTTCATTGCAAAAGCATTATTAAATTTAAGACCTGTTATCACCTGGAGTGAAGTGCTTTCACATGGCAAGGCTTTGGGTGATTTAGTAGCAGTTGCCATAAAGCCAAAGAGCAATTTAGTGGAGAAAAAAAAGAGTACACTGACTGGTTATTTTGGGTTGCTTCTAACAGAGTGCTGGATACTTTGAAGGAAAGAAAAAGATTTGCTCAGGACTTCAATTTTCTGCCTAAACATTTGAGTAAGAAACCAGAACAAATTTATTTTGCCCTAACAGTAACCTATGTCTCCTCTAGGAATTGTTTTAAGATTTCTGAAAACCTAAACCCAAGACTAACCTTGTAGATTCTCTTATTTTCGTGTTAGAATATTGTTGGAAAGAAGACGGGCATTAAAAATGGAAATGAAGACATATGATAACATTCTCATGAGATTGAAAGCCTTGAACCTATAAATTCTGCCAAGGCTCAATTTCCAGTAGAAGAAGCTCATTCTTCCCTATCTGAATGCATTTCTTTTTCTTTTCCCAGATAACTTGTAATGGGCTCCCTGAGGTAGTCAACTTCTGGGGAAATGGGTATTATGCTCAGAATATATCATGTCACTCCTCTTTGCATCTAAATTTGTAACAAGATTTAGTGTCAGTAGGCCCCAGGAGACTGAATATGAAATATGATCCCTGAAGAGGGACATAAACAACCATAGGATGTTTGAATTTAACAATTTATCCAATCCTGAATTATGTACGGGAATTTATTATCAGGAATTTGGATGGGAGCAAATGAAATCTACTGTTGGGTTAACCCAACTGCTTCAAATGGGTGCACTGGCTGAAATCCCTGGATTCAGTAAGAAAATAAGAAACACGTCAAACAGTCTTCTCAGTCAGATGTATGAAAACTAATTTACAGGCCTGTAATGAATTACGTTAAGATGACAGAATGTTATTGGTTGACTACAGATAATTTTTTAAAAATTCAAATACTCAAGTTAATATATTTTAAAAGATCTGTTCAACTGAGAAGATGGTGAATTTTCTGTCAAAGAAAATAGGGCGAAAGGTATGGAAAACTCTATTGTATAGATAGTGACTAGTGATTTGTCTGAATGCTCAAACTATAAAGAAAGAAGACAATTAAAAAATTGGTGATCAATGGGTATGGGTGGAGAGAATAAGTATGCCAATGCCTACAGAAGAGCATAATCAGTTTGGCAGAAATCTCAGAAATCTGGGAATTAAGGTGAACTACTCAATGAGGGCCATTTAGCCTCTCTTCCTAGGTCTCCTTTCCCCTACCCAGTGGGCTCGTGAATAAATTAGCCATGGTGGTAGAATGACAGTTTAAGCATAGTCTCAAGAAACCTAGATTTCACTTCATCAAGGATAATCTTTCTACAGCTACCAGTCACACTTCAACCTACTAACAGTACAGATTAACCCGAGCTCACAATTATCCAGGGTGACCAAGGAGTTACTGAGTGACTAGCTGATTACACTGGAGTATTTCCGCATGAAAGAAACAGTGCATTGTTCTCATTGAAATAGGCATTTATTTTGGAAAATGGATGTACATTTCTGACTATAATGATTCTGTGAAAATCTCCAACTAAAAGCTTACAGGATGCCATAATTACTGTCATGCATACCAATTAGCATTGCTTCTTATTAGGGAACTCATTTTATAGAAAATGAATGTAATAGTGAATTCAAACTCATGAAATTCATGGTCTTATCCCATTCCCCATCATCATAAAGCAACTGGTTTGACATAATAGAGGGGTGGCCATTTAAAATGCATTGATGGCATCAGGGGATGACAACACTTTGAGCTTCTAAGGTAGGTCTTCTAGGATTTGTTATGTTCTCCAAATCTGTGATTGATATATAGCACTCTTTCTCCCATTTCCAGAGTTCCAGGATCCAAGAATGAAGGGAGGCAGATCCTGGGCATTACTCTATTGCCCCTGCCTGACCATCCACAAGAAAAAAATTTCCTACTTACTACACAAATTTAGAAGATTTTGGTACCAATGGATAGAAACTTCCAAAAGAGGAAACAATAAAATGGTTTTATTTAACTGGATGCAGACACTGACATTTAGCAACACTGGACTTTTCATGCCAGTGAACGAGTGGGCAAAGAAGAGGGTTACTGTACTGGTTAAGGAAATTGATCTTGATTATCAAAGGAAAATTGGATTGTTTCTGAAAAAAATGGAGGTAAAAACTAATATGACTGGAATATGATCTAAATATTCCAGTCATATTAGGCCGTTGGCCATAATATGTCCTGTGGCCTCCTAGTTGGTGTTACTATTTTAAAATGTTAATAATAAACTTCAATAATGAAACATAGGCAGGACTTCCCATAGCACAGGTATTTCAGGAATAAAGGTTTGAGTCTTCTCATCAGGTAAGGAATCATGACAATACATCTTTGTTTGCTTGTGTTATTAATGGAACACCTAAGATATAAAAATGCCACTAACTAATAAAGCATACAAAGGACATGGCTGCAACAGGGAAGCCCTGGGCTAAATTTTGTTCATGGTTTGATAATTTTATGCTGAATAATATTAGTGACTTGATGTGATATCAATTAATGCCTTAACATGAGAATTAAAAAGTGATTAAATTTCCAAAATAAATTATATAAGCAAGTAAAATATTAAAAAACTAAGTTACATAATATATCAATAGAAATCTTGTATAAGGAACGATTAATCTAATCACACACCAAAAAAATGTTAGACTTTTTAGAAAACCTTTACATTGTCCCTTTTCACAGTAAGAAGGATGAGACCCCAGCCACTAAGCAGTGGCTCCACATTATTTCATACTCGCAAGCCTGCCTTAAGGTTTTGTAATACTCCTGAATTCTGAGTCTCCTATGGGTGTAGATTTTTTTCTTAGCTTTACCACTTATTAAGCAAATACTACACTAAACACTTCAGATACCTCATGCCATTTAATACTCTTAAGGACTCAGTAAGTGGTATTATGTTCCCATTTTAGAGATGAAAAATTGAGGTTCACCGAGGTGAGGTAATTTGTCTGTATTCTAACAGCAGAAGTGGTGGTGTCAGGGTCTAAAACTTGGTCTCACTGATGTCAAAGCTTTCCATTTTTCCTACCACCTTCTCCTGTCTGCTTCATGATATTCACCTTCTTCTCTTATTTATTAGAGCTTCTCTTACTAAGCTTCAAGATTACATGAGACAGACATTATAGACTATCCAGGGCTTTCAATTGAATGGTTGACTCCAGACAAGCATTGTTCAACAGAAATATAATGAGAGATTCATATATAAGTTAAATTTTTCTAGAGGCCACACTGAAAAAAGTAAAAATAAGAGGTAATATGAATTTCCATATATTTTGTTTAACTCAATAATCCAAATGTTATTATTTCAACAGGTAATTAGTATAATTTCAACATGTAATACTATAATCAACTCTTAATATATGGCATATTACACTTACAGTGTCCACAGAACTAGCTCCATTTCAAATGCTCCGTAGCCACTTGTGGTTATTATATTGGTTAGTGTAGCTCTAGACTAAACCTCAAACAGGAAGTCTGATTATATTGCCCTTTATAGGTGAAGTCTTGGAGAAGGAGAGGGTAGGTGTGGGATGGGATAGGTTGTTTGAAAAGTCTGCCACTAAACACAAGAAATTAGCTGACTTTGCCTTTATCTTAATTGACTTGTCTCTCAATGCCATTCACCAGCATAAACTGCACAAAGCTCTGATAGATAATGTTAAAGTAAAAATGTGCTAGACAAAATTAAATAGGCAAGAAAGACTTCATTTAAGACTATTGCAATAGGGAAAGAGATTGATTTCTGCTCTGCTGAAACAAAGGTTTGGAGAGTTTTTAAGAGCTGGGATTGGAGGATCATATGCTATCAGAGTTTGCTAATTAGCCTTACAACCATAAAGAAAAGTTATTCTTACATTTATAGCAAGAGGTAGTTATTCAACTTTGAGTAATACACCTACTAAAGTGAGACTCCTTCCTCCCACAGAGACTGGAAGGTGTACCATCATCTTTAAGGATCACATCGCAAACACATAACTCCTAGGTCTTTAATAAATATTTCCCCTGGGTCCTATAACTGAAAAGAGTCTTTCAAGGTGATTCATATACAATTCAAAGGGGGCAGAGAAAGAATTTACAGTGACAACTTTTCTAAGTAAATAAGAAAAGGGAAGTAAAGGGCCTATAGTCAGGAGGATACCTGTCTAAAGTTTTATTAAACTGATGTGTCTTTAAAGGCTGTTTTGGTCAATACCTTTTTACACCCCACATTTTACCCTCAATCCTGATAAACAAAAAACTTTCCTTCATCAAAGCCCCATTTGCCAAAACTTCTTAACTGTTTAAGTGCACAAAAGGTATTCCTGAAAGTTTTGTAGATTTGACGTTTTAAAGTTTGTTTGTTTGTTTTAACAAGAAAATTTCTTTATTGTTCCATGTTGGTCATAAGGGCAGTCTAAAACAACAAAGAGTTCAGACAGTGAAAGAAACCCTGCAGTTTCTATTTTCTCTGTCTGCTCTCAGATGTCTATCCAAAATCAAATTCAAAAGAGAGATAGTAGGGGGTTCAACCTAAATCAAAACGCACAAAAGCAATCAGAGAACACAGTAAGAAAAGCAAGAAGAGGAAAGAGGCACTGAGGGGGGTGGGGAAAAGGAAAAATAATGAAGTATACTTTCTTGAATGAAAGAGAACAGAAGAAAACTCCAGCAGACTTAAGTTCTGCATATCTGACAGGGTGTCCATTGAAGTGTGCACACTTCACAACCACAGTGTGCCCATTGTGGTTGGTGATCACAGATACCTTACATTTTCGATGTTGAGGTGGAGCGCTATCAGAAAGAGAATTCAATCATCAAGAGAAAATTGCCTTCTTTATTGTTCCAGACTTCTGAGTCAACTGACATCAAAATATTCTTTTTCTATAACTTATGGGAATAGATAATTATTGAGAATACCCAATTGAAAATTAGAGAGAAAAGATGAACAGCAAGATGATTATTGATCATGGTAACAGGCAGAAAACATGAAGTTGCAAAGGATTAGTTGGAAGTATTTTCATCAAATTGAAATATCCTCTGGATCTAACTATAGTGACAGAAAAGGAGACAGTAACATGACTAAGGTCTCTTGAATTTCTTTATATAAGAGATGTCATGAGAAGGCAATTGCATGGTGTTTATAAATTAAATGTCATTTCAAGACGTTTTCATTCTTCAATAACAAGATTGTTTACTTGTATGAAAGGAAACACATTAGATATTGTAGGGGACAGACACTGAACCTGCAGGTTGGCTAACTCTACTCTCATTTCCAGCATGTGATAAAATCACTGTACAGTTACACCAACCTTGGATAGCTGGATTTCATTTAATGTGGAAAACTATTCTCTGAATGTTTAAGTCTATACAGTCAGAAATGTTGTTACTTGCAGCTAGGGACATTCCACATTAACATAACTTCTAAGCCTGTGGTACTTACAACTAAATGTCTGAGGCCATGGTGAATTTCCTTTGCTTAAATTTAAAATAAAAATTAAGAGACTTAGTTACTAATCAGTTAATGAGTTTTCTGCATGCTTCAGGTAAAAATGAGGGAATTATTCTATCTTCCTGCTCTCTTAGTTCTCCTGAGGATTAGCCTGTTGACTTTCTACCATTTACCCACTCTTGAGGAAATAGAAATCATATAATCCCATTGATCCAGGACAGATGAGCCCCAAAATTGGTGCTTAGACCAGGAGGGTCCTTGTCTTTGCCTAGAAAAGAATTCAAGGGCAAGCCAGTAGTGTTAGCAACTTATTGAAGTGGCAGTGTACAGCAGCAGCAGAGGTACTATTCCTTGCAGAGCAGGGCTACCCCATAGGCAATATACCCAGAATAGCAGCTCAGAGGCAGCTTTGCCGTCATATTTATACTTACTTTTAATTATATACCAATTAAAAAGCAGATTATAGAGACATTTTTAGCAAAGGCTAGCAATTTCTGGGACACTGGGTCATTGCCCTAGAAAGGGACAGTAATTTCTAGGTTTTTCCATGGCCATAATGAGCCAACATGGCACACTGGTGGTGTGTTTTATGCAGAAGTGCTCTCTCCCCTTCCTTATTTAAGATAGTCCTCACTTTGGTCCAGTGTCCAAGCTCCATCTTCAGAACTGAGTTCTGCTTCCTACTTCATTCCCCTCTCAGAGACTAGATAGTCCTCAATATAAGGGGGCTGCAGATGGCAGAGGTCCAACTTCTCTAACACTTCCTGTTAGTTTTATTGGCATAGACCCTACCTAGCAGGGAGTAAATATTTGGAGGAGTAAATAATTCTGGGTACCTGTTCTAAGGAACCCAGAGACAGAATCCTTTCATTCTTCAGGTCAGACAGTGGGAAGGGTTGGAAGCCTTGTGCCAACATTGTCTTCACCTGGAACTGTTGTAATCTAGAAGGCACAAACTTTATTAAGAGGTTAAACAAGCAAGAGCCAAAGATGAGTAATAACAAGATAGCTATTAAAAACCCTAGAAAAGATAAAAACCAGGTGAGACTTGGGAAGGCACTTTTGGTAGTCACCCAGGTATAGTTGAGGTAAGTGCCTTGATTATATCTATGTAACCAAGTAGCTTGTGCACAGATTTTTGAATGTTAATATCAGTATGTCAGAGTTGTGAATATATGTGCAGCATGTTTTATTAATAACTCACAGGCTCTACCTCATGTAGATAGCAAATAATCCAATGATAGTCTGTTATCAAGATCTACAGTTGCCAAAGAGTCTAGGGACTCCTGAATTCTCTTTAGTGCCTGACCTGTGTTGGTGCCTAAGAATTCCAAGGTTTGAATCCAGTTTTCAGGATTGATTCATGGTAAACAATGCTGCCCCATGGTGCTACTAGTTCTATTGCCACCTAAATTCCTGCCAGACTTATTACTAGTGCTCATTTACTTCTGGTATTTTGGGGTCTTATGAGGTTACACACTGTGACCCTTGGAGGGGTAAGGGTGACCAATGTATATTCACCTCTGTTCTAAGGTTTTAATATACAAAGGAAAGGTACTATAAAAGAACAAGTGGCTCCCTGGGAATTCGGATAGGTATGGACTGTGAATTTTTCCCACTCATGGCTACAGACAAAAGCAAGATTAGCTGGGGCACAAAAGAAGCCTTAAGGGGTATGATATCTATCTTTTTCTGCTAAGGTTGGTCTATAGAGATATTCTTTAGAGACATTCTTTCCTGTTCCAAAAGGGAGGCCTGAATAACCTTTTTTTTCCAGAAGAGGTGAGTATTCCCACCTTCCCAGATTAGTCAGCTGTTTTTGTTTGTTGTTTCTCTGTTTGTTTTTTACCTGTATATTCTGATCTGGGTGAAGGCACCATATATGATTTCCTCACACACAAGTGGAGTCCTGTTTATCTTGCTATGGTCTTGGGAACTTCGGTTTGTCTACTTGATCTAGTTGGATCAAAGTATTGGAAGAAAACTTCCACTTCTGTGTCATTAACACAGCAGTGGGTACAAAAGATAGAATGATTAGTGCACTGGAGTTATAGATACCCAACTTTCCAGGTCCAGGTAAAAGTGGTGGTGGTGTTCTGATGGAATCTATTAAGTGGGGAAGAGTTTCATCTAGCAAGTAGGGTCCTAGGGAGATGTCCATCAAATTTTCTGGATAAAACAGAAGATAAGACAGAAGATGAAACTCTCTATCCTGAAGATGTTGATGATAAATCTATCAACAATTAAGATGATTCCCTGATGCTATATTTTTGAAACATTTAAAATAGAGTTTTGTTTCGACCCACACTGGATCAGGATAATTAAGAAAGCAAACAGATTTAAAAGTGATAGCTTGGTGTTCAGTTGGGCCTCAGAGTGGCCTCTACACCAGGGACAAGAAAGGTATTTCCCAGGAGAAGGCAGATGGATAAAGCAATATAAAATAAGCATTACAGTCAAGAAGAAAAGAAAAAATTAATGCTTCTATTTCCATGCACAGCATCACATTATCACTTCTGACTGAGTGTTGATTCTTTTAAATAGAAATCTTCAAAAGGTTCACAGACATAGGTTAGGGTATCCTCTCTTTGTGCCTGTGATTCATAAGAAGGAGGGTTAATATCTGACAGATGTACCTAAGTAGCTAGGATTACTCGCATCTGCCACCAAACAAGGTTAATTTTTGTATTTTTAGTAGAGACAAGGTTTCACCTCATTGGCCAGACTGGTCTTGAACTCCTGACCTCAGGTGATCAGCCCACCACAGCCTCCCAAAGCTCTGAGATTACAGGTATGACCCACTGCACCAGGCCACAGTTTTCTTTTAATTACAGCTAACAATCACACACGAAATTACTTTCATAAATTCCCGTTTATTAATCTTATCACAACTTCCACAAACCATCTACAGCATTCTTGGACTTTCCTGCCTTTCCTATACTGCCCTTTTTGTAAATAACCAGCCATTTCACTTGAGCGCAAGAATTTACTATACAATATCTCTCCTTATACAAAATTACTCTTTCTTTTAATCTTTCATTGCCAAAAAAATACATTTTCTATCTGTAAAATTTTTACACCTTTATTTCTACTCCTTGATTCTCTCATATTTTAAACCTCTCTTTTAATAACATCCAATTTGGACTAAAATTATTTTTCCCAATAAATAATACATGTTTTTGGCATATTTTACTTTACCTAGGAATGAAGAAGTCCTGTACTGCCCACCAGTGCAGGACTTTTATAACCTTAAAATTATAAAATTGTATAATTTTATGAGAAAAACTATAATTTTATATAAGAATAATTTCATAATTTTAGGGTTTCTAACTACACAAAAATCTCACTATTTAAACATTTATTCATTTCAAATGTGCTTCATTTTTTAACTTTAACAGTTTTATCTAGACCACCTACAAAAAATAAAATACTACGCAAGGCTAGTCACCATTAAAAGCCATTTTAACCATTTTAAAGCCTATGAACATTAACAATTTACCTAAGTAAAAACCTTAAAGTTAAATTTTACAAGACACAACATTCTCTTCAAACTAATAAGCTTAGACTAGTCTTGTTTAATTTTTGAGTGCTCTCTTATTTTATAAGGCAATTTGATAACATGCTGAACAACATACCTTACAATAACTGTGTGTACACCTAAACAAATACATAAAATAAAACAACCTATTCAAGACAACTGGATTCAAGTTATTTACAAAGTTGTAACTCATCTACTAGGCCAAGTTTGTTTGCCTCAGTAATTATAGAAGACAGGAAAAGGCAGAGAAGAGAATACCCTGGCATTAAACACAGGAGAGAGGGGAAAATCCATGTTGTTCAAGGGGAGACCTAGGAGTCCCTGATAGGGTTTGGCTGTGTCCCTACCCAAATCTCATCTTGAATTTTAGCTCTCATAATGCCCATGTCTTGTGAGGGACCTGATGGGAGATAACTGAATCATGGGGGACGTTTCCCCCATAGTATTCTCATGGTCATGAATAAGTCTCATGAGATCTGAGGGTTTTTTAAGGGTTTCTCCTTTTCCTTGGCTCTCATTCTCTCTGATCTGCCTCAGTGCAATAAATCACTTTTGCCTTCCACCATAATTGTGAGACCTCCCCAGCCACGTGGAAATGTGAGTCCATTAAACCTCTTTGTCTTCATAAGTTACCCCATCTCAAGTATGTCATTATCAGCAGTGTGTAAACACACTAATACAGTACCCAAGCTGTTGGAGAACTCACCCAGCATCCAAGACACTAAAGAAAAATGTTCATCCAGCTTCTTGTTTCCACTGCAGTAAACTGTTCATCAGGTCAAGGTTCCAAAACCACCAGTAAACTTACTTGAGTAAGGGGCTCATGGAAAAAAATTAGCTCCAGAATAGATGAGAAGCTTCTTTTCTCTCTCACCAGAAACAGTTAGTACATTCTCATTGTCAATAGTCCTTTTGCTTATAATAGGAGCAATAATTCTGACCCAGGGGCCAGTGAATTGGGGCCTCCTGTCTGGGCAACCCAGTTGCTGATCTCACAACAGTTTCTTGGGTATGGGTAATTCTGAGGTGGCAGAGGGCTTACAGCAACTGTGAACAACTGCACTTTTTGGCTATTTCCTTTGGTGTATTTTACCTCTTTTTGTCCTGTCATTGTTATTGTAAACTTTAAAGGCTATGTTTAAGTGTTGGCTTATAAGAGTTTGAGGTCCCATTGCTGTTTTTTGTTGCTTCCTCCTAATGTCAGGGGCAGATTGAGTAATAAAATGGATACCCAGAAGGGCTTGCCTTGTATAAAGCCAAATTTTTCCTTGTATAAAGCCCAGTTAGACACAGAAAATGGCTCATGTACCCTAAGTTTCTCTCATTTTTGTTAGCTTTCTTCCACAATGAACACAGGTTTGACTTTAGGGGCAAATATAGGGCCCCACTCCTGGTAGTACCATTTGGGTTTAACTTCTGGAGCAGTGAGGGATATAAGCTGGCACTAGGTGGATACAGGAGACGGGTGCCTGATGACCTGGTTATAGAATCCTTCATTCGAGAACTGGTGGGAACACCCTCAGAATTGGGGCACTACAGAGACTTTGGAAAGGGTGTACGTCTTCTGGAGGTACTAGCTAAGAGGAGTCCCCTTAGGCATGGTTTTCTGGAGTCTGGAAGTAATGTAAGCCAGTAAAGGGCCATAAAAATCTGTACATAAGGGACCTTTTTTCATTTTTCTCCTTTTTCACAGAATAAGTCCAGTTGCAGAACATCATTATAATGTGTAGAACCATGTGTAGGCCAAATGTGCTGGTTTTCTAATTTTTATTGAACCCAAATAGTGTTACATAGAAAGTGAGGGTTTTATTTATTTATTTTTTTCTTTAAGTCAAATGAGAATTTGTTCCAGTAAAAGACATCCTAGTGGTGAGTCCTCTGGGATGCTCATCACTCTCCCCATGACTAACAAAGGTTTCCATTGAACACAGTAATTTTTCAAAGTCTAGTGAGAGGAAAAGCAACTGAGCCCTTGCTACTTTTAGATTTCCAATTCCTTCAGAAAGAGTATAAGTATGAGGAACAAGGAATTACAAAAAGTTTTATGAGCTACAAATGGGCAGTAGAATGTTAAGCCTAAATTTCATGAAGAGCAAGAGTTGGGTAGAGATGGGGGCTAAATAAATGGTGACTGTGGAAAGAAGGAAATGAAGGTGGTAAACAGCATTGTCTGAGGGGAGACTTTAGAGGCCCTGACCTGCAAGAAAACCTACCCAGCAGCAAAAACACCAAAAACAAAATGTTTGGGTAGCCACTTGTCTACTGCTATAGGTGGTCATCGATCAGGCCAGGGACCCAGGAATTCCCAGTTTCTTCAACCAAGAGGGGCTTGAGCAAGAGAGTTATAAGTCAGCACACAGGATGGGGCCTGAAACTATCTACTGGGGAAATAATAAATTCTAACTTCAGGGTAGAAAAAGTAAGACCAGTATTTCTCTAGGTGGACAGGCTATAATCCACAATCCTAGAGGGAAAGTAAATACCAAAAACCCCAGAGCATCTGGGGGCAGCCAATAACATCAATGCTGAAAACCAAGAGTGCCCAAGTTTTAGTCAATGAGGATCCTCTCATCAAATGCCAAAAACCCTGGAGCACATCACGGGTGGTCAACAGTGAACCGAAGACCAAGTTGGGGGTCACAGAGCAAGGTCACGCCAGCATCCCAGAGTCAACACAGTGGGGGACCTCTCACATCCGAGTGTCCTGCCTTATACAATTGCCCAAAGGTAGTTAACAAAAAAGTGAAAAGCAAACATAACACTGCAAATGTAATATACATTTTAGGACTAAAAATGAAATGATTTGTGGAGCAATAAAATGGAGTCAGAAGGGAAAGGACTAGGGGTAGGGGTGATAAGGAGGTGATTGTGGCACTCAAGTGACAGGGAACTTTTAACTGACTACTTAGCCACAGGCTTTTATTCCAGCTCACCAGATATTATGGGGAGAACAGAGGAGGCATGCACGCATCCACAGGAGTTAAAATGTTTCCAGCCAATCTAGGTCTTTCCAATGATTCTCCAACATGAGTGGGCTCAGCCATCATGCAGGAAGGCGTGCATCAGGGGGACAAGTAACCCACTGGCCTTCCAACTGGATTGGAGAGGGGATACAGAGGAGGCGGCAGCACTGGTTGCTTGCTTCTCCATTCATCTCTGCTGTCTACCAGGGAAAATGATGGCTCTGAAAAGCACCTTTGGTTCATGTTATAGCTCTGTAAGGTTAGCAGCTCTTTATTGTAACAGCCTGAGTGTTACAGCTCCTTCAGGCTCAATCACAGACTGCTTCGCTGTCTCTCACTGTCTCTCACGGCCTTGCTGACTGCTATCTGTCATGTTTCTTACCAAGTATCGTCTTCCCACGGATCACTTATAGCTACCATCTCTGCTGTATTACTCTCTTTCCTCTCCACTGCCATCTCTGCTGTCTTCATCCCTTTGTGGCTATCAGATGATGCAGGGCAGGCAACTCCTAAAATTGGGGGTTAGCCCAGGAGGGTCCTTGTCTTCACCCAGGAAAGAATTCAAGGGTAAGCCAGTGGTGTTAGCTACTTTCATTGAAGTGGCAGTGTACAGCAGCAGCAGAGTTACTGCTCCTTGTGAAGCAGAGTCAGGGCTACCCTATAGGCAGTGTGCCCATTGTAGCAGTGCAGAGGTAGTTCTGCACCCATATTTATATCCAGTATTCATTGTATGTTAATAATGGAAAGATGATGCATAACATTTCTAGGAAAAGGGCAGTAACTTCTGCTTCATCAGGACATTGCCATGGAAAGGGGCAGTAACTTCCAGGTACTGACATGGCACACTGGTGAGCCTATTGCATGGAGAGGTGCTTTTGCCTCTCCCTTGTTTTAGCGAGTCCTCAGTTTGGTCCAGTGTCCAATCTCTGTCTCTGGAGTTGAGTCCAACTCCTGAGTTAAGTCCAACGTCCTGCCTTACTATCATTCCTCACAACAAACTAAAACTTGCGCCCTTCAATGCTGGCAAATTAGGGTAAATCTATTCATAGTGGAGGTGATGAAGCTGGAATCAGGTCAATTTTGGAGGCATGAGTTCAATTATAGTATCTGACCAGTCACTTTCACCTTATATTTTCCATCATTACTAACTGAAGATCAATAGCTGATTTAAAAAGGAGATGAGCAGTCTTATATGAGTCTACAAGTAAGAGGTGGATTGATTGAGTTTACTCACCTAACGTGCAATGCAATTGTTGGTACACTGAATCCTTATTATTTATTTTGCATGGTTGAAACCGCTTAAAATTAATTGTGCTTCATTCTTGGAATAGACTTTGGTTTTACATATACATCTTGTGAAAGAAAAAGTAATCTTGGGACTACAAACTTACCATGCCAAAGGGAAAGTTAAGCTTGGGAACTGAGTCATTCAAAAAACTTCCTCTTTTTGTTCCCAAACACAGAGACTCAAACATGTCACATCCTCATATGTAAGCCAGGTTCCCAAAGCAGTAGAAAGCCACATGTCTCCCCAGATGGCCTTCCTCACAAGTCACTCACAAGACATTTCCTTGTGGACCCCAAAATCTTTCAGAATATATATTCTCCCTATAATCTAGCCCTAAGAAAGAGTTCTTTAAATCTTATCCTGACAATGTAAAATTTCTGCTTATCTTTCAAGTACCAGACAAAGACAAGAATAGAAATCATCCTTACACCCACCCAGAAACAAATGCATAATTGACTTCATTCACCCCATCTTTTCACACATTTTGTCTTTTATAAAATGTAGATTTACCGAGCCCAAGATAAATGCATAATTGACTTTTCCTCTAACCCTTCTTTTCACGTGTAAAATGTAGATTCATTGTTAATCACAGCCTCACAAGAATATAACTACTTGCCTAACTGCCTACCCTTTTTCACCTTAAAAAAATTTTCCTCCTTCCCCTCCGGTTCGTTCTTTCTCCTTTAAATACTGAAGTCCTCAAAACCCTCTTGGGAAAAAGTATGGATTACAGAATCTCCTGTGATTTGCTTTCTTTCCCAGGTACAACCTCAACCTTAGCAAAATAAACCCCTAAATTGATTGAGATTTGTTTCAATCACTTTTGGTTTACAATGTGTATGTGTGTGTATGTGTATATATAATTTCTCATTTTCTCAGCTATAAATCGCTATAATCATCAAATTCAGAAACCAAGTAGGTGCTACTTACTAAATTTAGAACAAAATTGGTGTGGAAATGTGCTATAAAGAACACATCCAGGATTGTAGTAGTATATGTCAAAAATTTTAACTATTAAAAGAGAACAAATGATACCAAACTAATCTTTGAAGTGTATTTATAACACTTATAGCAATAAGTATACTAAAGCTAGGAAAACTTCCTTTCCTTTATACAATAAGATCAAAGGTGGGGTCTTCTAACTAGGAACAAAACAGAGTCCAGCTCCATAGTCATGAACAAACCTCAGTTCTCCATAGCAGAAGTCAAGCAATTTTCCTGTCATACATTCTTGACAATAACCATACCTCTTATTTAAGTCTTAGCCTAAACTGTCTGAAACTACTACTGCCTTTTGAGATGTGCCTGCATTTTCGTCCTGGGTTTAAAGTCCTCTAGGGCCAGAGTTTCTACATATTTTTAATGTTTAGCCCAAGAATTATTTGCATATAGTCATTATTAAATACATAGATTCCAATCAAGACATTAAAATGGATCGTCTGTTTTTTAAATAAATTCTAATTTATCTGGAAGGAAAGCTGGTGATTTGAGAATTATAAGAGAAATATGAAAAGGTTGGCTTTTAAAACATTTTAACATATGCTAGAGATCCCCCAAATCTGCAGTTTTCAAATGAGATGTAAAATGTTCATTGGCATCACAAGCTTCTCAAGTAAACAAGCTGCATTCCGAGACACAGTGATTTCATTTTTTAACAAAACTGCGGGCTACAAAAGTTAGGCTTTGATGCCCACTGCTGTTTCTTCCAAAAACATAAACAACATTATAAAAGGGAACTAGATTAATAATTTATAAAAAGGAACTGGGCATATTCTTCCACTACCTTATCAACTAGGCAGCAATCTGTCTTTCTTCAGAATCTGCCTTAAACTTATTTTCTATTATCTGCTTCCTGTTGCTCCCAAACAAGTCTAATTTTATTTCATGCAAACCACTGAGTAGTCACCACTGAAATAAGATCAATTCTGAACCTCCCTCAAGCAACCTCCTCCATCAGTGTTAATAAAATCACAGCATCTTATAAAATTCAGCTTACAATTATTTTAGAGGATTTTAGGCTCCTAAAAAAGTCCACTCATTTTTTGAAACATGTCATACAAGGTTTTAGAAAATAAATATGCTTAAAAGGAACTCAAGTAGAAATATTACTCTGCCCTTCCATAAATCTTTCTTAGAAAATAGATACTTATGTTTATTCCTTTGTGATTCCGGAGAGAATAATGGCAATGACAATTGGTAGAATGTAATGTTTTAGTGAAACACTCAAATGTAAGAATATTTTTACTTTTTCTTATAAAATAAGACATCTTGACAAATAATATGTTTAAATAAAATCTCATGATATTGATATTAATATTTTCCCAATGCTTCATGAGCTTCTGAACTTTAAGTGTTTCACCTACTATCAAAAGATACTTACTTTGCTGGGTCAAATGGTATTTCTATTTCTAGATCCTTCAGGAATCACTACACCGTCTTCCACAATGGTTGAACTACATGCAACAATCCTGCACGATCTGTACATGTACCCCAGAACTTAAAGTATGATAATAATAATAAAAAGATACTGACTTTGCCTATCATTGGCTATTGCATCAAAGATTAAGCAGATGTTATGTATGCCACACGTTTCTAAATGCTGCTTACTACAATGGTGATGTTTTCTTTTACAATTGTCCTTTTCAAGCCAAATTTATTTTCCAAACGAAAAGTTGTAATATGCATATTAGTGAGAGTTTTCCAGAGGGACAGGAACAATACTTTGCATGCTTCAATCCAATCAAGTTGACACTCAGTATTAACCATCACAATATGTATAATTAGTACTTCAGGAAGAAAATTAAATGTTTCTGTTTTGAAAATCCAATAGTTGAATATACTATGGGTCCTAAACTCACTATGAAAACAGAGACTTATTAAATCATGACCAGTAGAAAATATGACCAATGGATATGACAAAGTGTTTTTTGTCATTATTAGCTAAACTAATATTCTGTAACTAGATTTTAATAAGCTCAATGTTTATGGCCTGTTCTTACTAGATTTACTCAATTTCTTTTTTTTCAGAGCTTAATGAAATTTTATTTTGAAAATATGGCAAGAGTCAAAGGCACTTCAAACTCTTAAAAAATCGTAATTTGGTCATAGGAAATTTGTTATAACATCCACTGCATCTCAAACTGAAGCTCGAGCACTTGACTAAAAATTAAGAGGCACAGTGTAGGATTTGGCTTGAGAAAGTAATTGAAACTATTCAGACTTATAATTTCACGAATTTATCTTACATTGCAATTTATTTCTTCTTCCTTTGATATAGATATATAGATGTAGATATGTATACACACATACACTTCTGAGTATGACAAGAATTTTCCTTCTGTGGGTGATGCTCAAGTGCGTATATGTGTATGTATGTTTACATATGTTGAACAGTATAGAGTGGTCAAGAGAGTAGTATGTAATAAGACAACCTGGGTGTTAGTCTTGCTTGGCCATTACATTTAGATGATGTTCTTCGTCAAGTTACATATTTCTGAACCTTCTTTTCTGAACTATAAAATGGAGACAGAAACAAGTATTCTAAGGGATTGTTATGAGGCTTAGAGATAGTCCATCTGAAGCATTCATCATCCAGTGGCCACTTAGTAAATGGTAGCAATTCTTTTGTGTGAATGTAATATGGCCTTAAACCTAAGGTTTGTTACTCATCTTTTGAGTGGGTTGGGAAGGGGGATGCTTACCCAAACACAATAAACAGCTTCTAAAGACTTGTTAAATTGAATTCCTTGGCTTAAGTTTCCATATAAGAAATTCTTTACCTGGGGCTATGGACCCCTCCCTTAGCTGTGTATCCCATTAAATCCACAATCTGAGACACAACTCCATTTATACCACAGTTGATGACTACAAAAAACATGTCACTACTCAAAACATCCTGTCAAGCATGCACTGAGAAAGATGTTTTCTATCCTATTTTTATGATTTTTACTTGGTCAAAGAATATAGAAAACTAAAAGGTTTGTTTTCAGTGTAGGAAAACTTCGTATGTACTTTTGATGACTCAACTATGTTTTCTATATCTAAAACGGCCTTCCTTTCCCTAGACATCGAGTCCTCCATCATGTGCCCCTATGACATCACTTTTCTTTCAAAATATTAAGTGAAAAAAAAAAGTTGGGGGAAGGTGAAAGGCCTCTGCTAAATTTAAAATTTGATAATGATTTACCCCTGGACATTCCTCATGGATATATTTAGGTAAAACATTATAGAATTCTAAGACTATTATTCTAAAGAAAACAGGAATGATCAAGTCCAAAGACTTCATTGCATAAAGGGAAGAATCTTAGACTCAAGAAATTATTATTTCATAGAGAGATACACTCATAGAGCTAAAACCATCTTTCAAATATTGTTACTCTCCCAGACCAGTGTTCTTCCTCTTATTTTAATTCTAGAAATAGGGCCTACCTTTTAGGCTCATTGGACACACAAAATGTAAAGTTTATAATGTAACATCTCAAACATAAATAGTAAGTGATTGAAAGGGTTAGTTATTACCTACATTAGACTTCACTTTAAGAGGTCTACTCTGCCCTTTCATGCCAAAGCTAGAATGATTCCAACAGAGGCTGGTGGTGAGTGTAAAGTCAATGCTTCATGACACTCTCCTGACTGCAGGATCCAGCCCATATGAGACTAACTGGTTTTGGGGGCCTTTCTAGAAGAAGACCTGAGATAGATTGAGATAATACCAGTACCAGTCTTCTTGGGGATCTACATATAAAACACAAGTAATACAATTTATTCAAAAATAAACAAAAGAGCCATAATCCCCAGGTGTTTAGTTTTGATAGGAAAGACAAACTCAGAAACAGGGATTTGACAAAACTTAACCCTAAAGCAGAAAATGATTTAAAATTTACACACTTTAAATGGGAAGTTTCAAATATCTGCCTCCCCCGGGAATTTTGAAAGCCATGTTAACAGTTTTCTTAGTGTCACTGAATTGCATTTAAAACTGGGGTTAATGTACATTCTGAACTTATCATCCCTTGGTGTTACATTATAAGGCTCTGGTCAGTGTACCTTCTTCAAGCTCACCTTGTCCTGAGAATCAGCCTGGCTAGTAGCTGAAATTCATGAATTTAGAATCAGTTCTAAAAGTCACAAGCCCATTATTGCTGCCAGGCTGGGTCTAAAAGCCCTTTCTCCTAAAAGATCAGTATGTCTCATCCATCAGTGAAACAGTGAATTTGAAACGATAGTTTATTTCCTTTCAATTTTCAGAATTTTGAACTGGAAGCATCCTTGATTATCTTTTCTTTTTTGACTGGTAAATGTTTAAAATAGACCGGGGAAGGCACATACTCTTTGACTTAGAAATTCCAGTTGTAAGAATATAATCTAAATAAATATATAAATAAATAATAAATAATAGGACATGTGCACAGAAATAAAAGATATAAGCACAGGGATGTTCAGTGATATTTTGTTCATTATAATAACAAATAAAAATGAATGAAAGCCCGTTAAACATCCATCCATAATGACTTTTGGTGCATACTGTTAGCAAAACTATTTATCTAAAGGATAAATATTAAATATTTGGGGCTTTGTGAGCTATACAATTTCTGTCATAATCACTCACTCACTGGTGTAGTATGAAAGCAACTAGATAAGGTGTAAACAAATGATCTTTATAGTGAAATGAAATCAGATTCAGAAGGGCGCTGACTGATGCATAAACCATAAATGAAGGAAGCACTTATGGAAAGAAAACCATAGGGGGCGTGCTGCTCAACAGAACCCCATTAACATTCCTTGTGGAAGTCGGAGGAGAGCACAGGTTGTGGGATGTTTCAGATGCAGCAATTTTTAACAGTATCATCATAGGAAGATTCTCTCTATTCCTAGCTTGAGTTGTTTTAATTTTTCTTTCTGGAATGAGTTAATTAGAAAAAAAAATCACCATCTATTAAAATGTGCATGTGTTTTGTTCTTTAGCATATTAATAAAGGGACTTAAATAGAAACTTTTTACAAATGGGCGTTGTGAGACAGCATTGTTGTCTGGGGTGAATTCCTGAGATTTGTCATCTTATGCCACGGAAATCAAGGAAATGAACACATATCGAATGAGGTTGAGAACAGATGTTAGCTAGGCAAAAGAAACAGAAAGAGGAACATCTCTCCCTCCTGCGAGAGAGAGAGAGAGGGGCACCTGAGTAGGACTTCTGGCCTGTGGTAGAGTACACACAGTTTTATAGACGGGCTTGAGGAGGTGGTGTCTGATTTACATAGGGCCCAAAGATTGGTTGGGCCAGATGTGACATTTACATAGCTTGTGAGGAAACTGGCCACCTTATCCTTTATTACGCAAATAGGGTCTCTACTTGGCTGGCAGCATGTTGCCTTCTCCTTACTGTGCATGTGGTTGACATGGAAAAAGGAAGATGGAGTCACCATGTTGGACCTGCCTAGCCCCCAGGTAGCCTTTCCCTGTTTGGCACAGCCACTGACATTCACCCGTGCAAGCTTCTAGCTAGCCATACTATGTTTGCAGCTTGACTTTTCATGCTGCTTTTTGTTAGAAAAGAAAATGACTTGGGGGCCGCTTTTCATTAAAAGGGAAACTTTACCAAGGACTTCTTTAGCCTCATTGTCTGTCTAAATAATTTCAACTCATATATCAATTGCAATGTTCCAACAAAAAATTTATTTACAAAAACAGTTATTTTTGCCTACAGGATGTAGTTTGTTTCTTTTCTTGAATTCAACTTAGAATAGAGGTTGCAAGATAAACCCACTCTAAAAGCTGGGGACACAGGAAAGTCTAGGGAGTCACAGCTGAGAGCTTCTTTCTGCTTCCCTGGAACAGAAGCCAATGGAGCCATATACTTGTATGAAAACATCAGTGATAATTTTGATGAAATCCCATAGGCTAGGTGTGAACTAGGTTAAAAGTGAGAAACTCCTGGTAGCTGCATAATTAGATAAATGTAATAGGTGTTACCTATTAGAACCCCAGCAAATTCTAATTGTGAACATTCAAGAAAGTTCCCAATTGGTTCTAGTAGGGGAAAGAAAGAGAAATCAATGTAAAATGCCTCCAATAATGCTTCATAATAAAGGCCAGTTCTCTAGGGTAAAGGTCTTTAAGAGAGCCTTGTTCTAACTGGAGGAAAGATATTATTTCTTCCCCTATAACTACCCTTAGCTTCCTATCTCCCCAAGGGTGAAAAAATTGTACTATTAGGAAAAAAAGTTCATAATAGGTCAAGTACACAAGCATTTCTTCATCCATTGTCACATGGCATTTTTCTTGTGTGTCTGAGTCTCTGTGACCAAATCTTTGTCTCCTAAAAAATACCAGTTAAATTGGATTCAGTTGCCACCCCAAATCCAGTATGACTTCATCTTCACTTGCTCTCATCTGCAAGACACTATTTCCAAATAAGGTCACCTTCACAGGTTTCAGGTTAATAGGTATATATAAATATTGGGCAAGGGTATTCAAATCAATACAGCTTCTTATTGAAAAAGTAGACATCCTGCTACAGCACATGATAAATATAGCAGAGGAATAAAAATTGTAAGAAAGGACCAAAAGACAATGTTAGAAATAAAACAAAAAAAACACTGTAACTTCCATGAAGTATGCTTTTGATGAACTTAGCAGTACACTGAGCATAACTGATAAAATAGTAAATAATTTGAGAATGATTCAACAGAAATTTCCCAAACCAAAATTCAAAGAAAAGCAGAAATAAAAAATAAAACAGGGCATTCAAGGACTATGAGACAACTTCAAAAGTTGTAACCTATGTGCAATTAGAATACCAGAAAGCGAGGAAAGAAAGAATGGAGCAGATAAATATTTGAAATAATAATGACTAGGAGCATTCCCAAATTAATAACAGTTGTCAAATCATCCATAGAAGAAGCTTACAGAACTGTGAGAAGAATAAACACAAAAAGCAAACAAACAAACAAAAAACTGTGAAAAGAATAAATACAAAAAATTTAAAAGAAAAGGAGAAAGAGAGGGAAGGGGAGAAAACGATGAGGGAGGAAGGAAGACAGACAAACTACATCCAAGCATATCATATTCAAACTACAGAAAACCAAAGACAGAGAAAAAACTTCAAAGACTCTAAGTGAGGGAAAAGATACCTTAGGAGAGTGTGGAATGAAAAATTTGAAGTGTTGAAAAAATAAAACAAATAAAAACACCAGCTAAGAATTCCATATCCAGTGGAATGATCCTTTAAAAGTTCACAAGAAATAAAGAGTTACTCAAACAGGATTTGAGGGAATTCATCATCAGCAGACATGCCCTACATTAACATGTTTTGAAAAGTTATTTAGAGTTAAGAAAAATGATATGGGTCAGAAACTTGTGTCTACATAAAGATGGGAAGTGACAGAGAAGGAATAAAAAAACCTTAAATTCCAAGGAGTAACTGTTAATGCATGAGAATTAAAATAGTAACTTAGGGGGCTGAGAATTTTTTCAGATGGAATGCAGAATATGATAAAACAATCGAATTGTATTACAAATGTATGAAATAACCTCACTAAGTGTTTATGAGATGAGGGTATTGACCTAAATGCCTTTTAAGTGACTGAAGTCTATAAAACCAAAAGCAAAATTAACTGCATATAAGCACTGTTCTCCAGCTGATAAAGGTATTTCCTTCAGAAATACAGTTTAATAATTCTAAAGCCTAAATACTCACTCCCACCCGCATGACCCCTGACATACACTGAAGCGTAACAATTAAATAAATGGGTAGCCGATGATGGGAGCAGATGATTTTTCCAACATCTGAGTGTTGGCGTAGGAGTTTACAGAAAAGAAGGGAAAGAGGCTAGAACTATTCATATAGTAATAAATTAGAGCTGGAGACATCGGCATAAATTCATGCTTAACCTGGTACACATACAGATACATGTAGAAATATTTATAGATATGTGCATTTACACAGCTTAGTATACACATATACATATACACACATATATTTTCTTGTTATATCAGCTGAGAGGGCCTAGAGGCAATGACACTCCATTAGAATGGGTACAACTCACACTCAGATCTAAATTTTTAATTCTGTTTTCCAACACAAAGGACAAGAGCTCCTTATAAAAATAGCTGAGTAGCTCATTCTAAGACTGGGGCAGGATATATAGAAGATGAATCTAGTATTTTTCTAGCATCAGAAATTAAAGAAGTACACAAAAAACAGACATACACACACATACACACATACACACACACACAAGTGGATGGAGTCATGAGAAAGGAATATAACAGTCAACTAAAAGAATTCCGTTAGCCGAAGCTGGAATAATTGGAATAAGATTGGATTGCAACTCAAAATATAAAATGAATGTTCACATTAATACAAAAAAATGATTGGTTGAATAAATAAATGAGGAAGAACATGCAATTTTCCATGCAGAAGGATCTCAAATAATTTATGTGCACACTCTGCCCTTAAGCAGTGGAGCATAACACTCAACTCTATGTGTGTGTTGTGCAGAGCGACTTTTCCCCAAAGCATACAGTATGCAAAGGAGGCAGGAAACAACTTCAGTGGAGAGACCTGATCCTACCTCAGCCAGGAGGTCAAATTGAACATTATCAGTGATAAGTCACAGTGATAGCATCTACCCTTGAAATCATGTGATGGAAATTGCATTTTACCTCTGTGATCTTCTTTCCAAAAATACACAGCTCCAGGTTAGCTATGAGAAACGCCATCAGACAAATCCTAATTGAGGAACATTCTGCAACATAACTGACCAGTATTCCTCAAAACAGTCAAGATTATTAAAAACAAGGAAAATCTGAGAAACAGTCATAGTCAGTAGGAACCTAAGGAGGCAAGATGATTAAATATAATCTGATATCTTGGATGGGACCGTGGTACAGAAGAAACACACTAAGAAAAAATGAAGGGAACTTGAGTAAACTACGGACTTAATATTAATTCACCAATATTGTTCGCTGATTTTTTTAAATGTACCATAAAATGTAAAATGATAGCAGAAACTGAGTTGAGGGGTTATATGAATGCTCTCTGTACTATTTTTGTAATATTTCTTAAATTTAAAAGATTTTCTAAAACAGAATTTTTTTAATGTTTGGTGTACCCCTTTTCTAAGTGCATAGTTGGCAGGTAAATGACCTGACAAAGGCCCCTGGGTTTTGCGTGGTGTAGTCTTGTGCAATGTGTTATAGAACATGGGAGACGCTAGCTCTTACTTGGGAGAGACAGACTACTTCTCAGCATTTAAACATTCAGAGGAACTTGGTTATGTAAAACATTTGAGAGCATTCAGCCATATGCCACTATCCCATGTGTTATGGTTCCAAGCTTTCCAAACCAAAATCCCAATTTTGGCATAACAAACCTCTCTTGATTGGACTTTTAACTTTCCTGAGTGGGTATGTCCCTACCCAGACTATTAGATATGAGTCCACTGTGGCCTTAAATTTCTCAGGCTTGCTTCTGCAAGAAAAAAAAGATAAAGAGCTGGCTGATATAGAAATAAAAGGCCACTGACTTTTACTTCTGTCTTACAATGATCTGCTTCTCACCCTCAGATAATATTTACTTTTCTTTATCTCATTGGTGATACTTAGCAATAACCATCCAATTCAATTATTTTTATACCTACTATTTCCTCCATAGTCTTCAATACTCAATGTGTTCTACTTGCTTTTGTATTTCCTCACCAGCAAAGCTTGACAGATGAACCATCACCTGTACTCCACCTACCACCAGTGAGGGAGTTCTCGTTGCCAGCAAGAAAGCATTTGATCCAGCTCCAAAACCTCGTCTCATTATATGTATCTCAGACCACTGCACCTTTATTGCTGACTGTAGCAGTTTGGGCCATCCAGGGATAAAAGAAAAAGAAAAGAAAAGAAAAGAAAACAAGCTGAGATGATATCTGAAGTGTGAGGTACTGGCTAGGGATTAACATGCCTGAAAGAAAAGAAAAGGAAGAGAAACAAAATTGGGTAAAGGAAAAAGCGTAAATGTGATTTGCGCTTTGTCAAGCCTGACAAAGCCTCAGCCAGCATGGTGGAGACCACAGGAGTGAATATTTCCCATTGAAGGATCCTGATTAACCAAGTCTCTATGTAGAACTCTGTGTTTCTTAGCGACCAAGTGGAACAGAGGATCATGGGTGTGGGATGTCTCTGCCGCTGGTGCAGCCACTGGAAGAGCTGACAGCTGAAGGTTGTGTGATCCCACTCATAGCAGCCAGGAAGGAAATTTTCCTTCAAAGCAAAATTCTCTTGCTTTGAAAACACACTGTTTATCACAAAAAGAAATAAATTCCCTATGGAGCAGACCTGAGTCTTTGAGAACAAAGAAGGATACCACTTCTATAAACATAAAATGTCACAAACAAGGTGCTTGTATTTTCCAAGATACTCATGATTTTGAGTGATTTTATTTTCTCAACAAAGAAATTCAACATAAACACAACTAAATTTACTTTTTACCGTTAACGTTTGGCATGTTGTTTTAAGTGTATTTAAGAACTGTTTTTTTGTCACACCATATGTTGCACTTTTTGATTGGGAAAGTATAATCCCTTAATCACATGATTTATTTTGCCGGCCCTCTCATCAGGAGGCTTAAACACGTGTGGAGATACTCTTTATCTAAAGTCAAAATATGAGCCAGAATTTACAGCCAAAATGTTCCCAGTACTCCATAAACACCTTATGATAAAAACTCCAAGAATTTTTCTTAGCTCCATGCTGAACGCTTTAAAATTTTTTTTATGTTTAATTTTTGTTGGTACATATAGGTATATATATTTATGGGGTACATGAGATGTTTTGATACAGGTATGCAACGTGATGTAATTGTTATAGCACTGTTCACGATAGCTAAGGTTTGGAAGCAACCTAAGTGTCCATCAACAGATGAATGGATAGAGAAAATATGGTACATATACATGATGGAGTACTATTTGGCCATAAAAAAGAATGAGATCCAGTGGGGCTCAGTGGCTCACGCCTGTAATCCCAGCACTTTGGGAGGCCGAGGCAGGCAGATCACGAGGTCAGGAGACTGAGACCATCCTGGCCAACACGGTGAAACCCCATCTCTACTAAAAAATACAAAAATTAGCTGGTGTGGTGGCAGGCACCTGTAGTCCCAGCTACTTGGGAGGCTGAGGCAGGAGAATTGCTTGAATCTAGGAGGCGGAGGTTGCAGTGAGCCAAGATCACACCACTGCAATCCAGCCTGGTGCCTGGCAACAGAACAAGACTCTCTCTCTCTCTCAAAAAAAAAGAATAAGATTCTGTCATTTGTCCATGGATAAAACTCGAGATCATTATGTTAAATATGCCAGGCACACAAAGACAAACATCACATGTTCTCACTTATTTCTGGGGTCTAAAAAATCAACACAATTAAACTTATGAACATGCTGAACACTTTGTATGCATTCTATCAGGTAATCTTCATACAGACTTTGAAAGTGGGTATTGCTACCATTTTAAAAATAAGGGAATTCATTTGGAGAGGTTAAACATCTTGTCCAAATTTACACAATTACTGTGACTGGGCAGAGACTCTCATACTGTTCTGTAAAGATGCCTCTGAGCTCCTACATAGGCATCTTCTTACTACCAGACCAGGCTATCAAAGGGCAATGTACAGAAGCCATAAATATATTATGCTAACTTGGAACAAGTGCCAGAGAAAAGGCATTTACACTCATCTAAAAACAAAGAGCATTATCCGTAAAAGTCAAGCTTCTGTGAATTACTCCTTAATAGTCAATATGATTATCCTGCATATACGGGTATCAACTACCTATTCTATGTTCTAGAAGTTAACTGTTTCACTAGAATGGTTAATAAGATTATTTGATTACTTAAAGGGCATTTGGTCATTCACAAAAAATCTCTTCCAAAATGTAAAATGCTCTCATGTAAGCTAAACATATAACATGTTGTTAGACCTCTTAATATCTGTAGAGCTTGCTTGGCCTGGAGCCAAGCCAAGTTTTCTGATGTACCAGGCACCCTCATTGACATTAATGTATTCAATTCTCACAAAAGAATAATTTTTCTTTTTTCACAGATAAGGAAACACCAGCTAAAAAACAGTGCTGAGAGTCACAAAGACAAATGAGAGAACTGGTGTTTCCCCTCAGCCCTCCTAACTCCATATGCCCACAAATATTTCCTGCCCATGACTTGCCTTCCCCTGGGTATGTCACCAGTTTAGTGGCTGTGAAGATAATTAAATAGTTTCAAATATTGGTTTTATCAAGCAGCATCTTGGTGACCTAAGGAAGGTTAACTAATTTCCATAAACCTCAACAATCTCATGTATATAAAATAGTTATAATAATACCCATGTTATAGGATTACATAAACTTTAATGCAATAATGTATGCTAAGTAGTTAAAACAGTGCCTCAAACAAAGTAAATGCTCATCAAGTAACCATTATCATTTTTCTTTGGATGAAGGTGATTTTAGACCTCAAAGCATGCTATATTAAAATTTGACATATAGAAATTTCCAGAGAACTAAGCCATTTGGCCTTGTGAGGTGAATGTCACATGACATAGATGCGTTTAGATAATTGTTGGAGAGAAATGTTGCCAGTAGAAACAGGGCTGACTGCCACTTTGCTCTTGCTCTCTAAAATACACTTAAATCCTAAAGGCTTAGCTGCCCCCCAACATCAATACACTAGCACATCATATTTTTCTTTTTTTTCCAAAGGGTCACCCTTCACTCAGGCTTGAAATGGCTTCTATTCAAACTCTGAGAGTTTCAGCTCTTTCTCAAAGAAACCTGAATAGACCAATAGTAAATTTATTGATAAAATCTTCCCCAGATTGAAGACTGCTTTAACATCTCAGAGCTTTCTTCACCTATGGTCAGGAAAACAACATCTTATCTAAGCTAGAAATAGTCAACTTGTATTAATGAGGGCAAACAGTAAATGTAATTTGTCATGTATTTCCAAGAACGGATGTTATCAGTGCTCCAATCAAAACAAGACCATGCTGGTTCAGGGAATAGGTCCCTTCAAAGCAAAAATTCTCCTCACCCAGAACTTATGACATATAGTTGAAGAAAATATTGTAAAAGTAATTCAAGAAAATTGTTTGGAGGCAAAGCTTGTCACTTCTAGACAGGTAACCACAATTGAATTGCCCTAGATTTTCCAAAGAAATGATGGGTGGTTTGCAAAAAGCTCCAGAAGGAAAGTTCTCTAGATACATATGCTAACATTCCTATTGTTCTTTCCTGGGGCTGGAGGTGAGATTGCTGGACAATAATAAATTAGCTCATGCAAAACCCTTTTCTTACTTGTAAGTCCTGGTGTCCATAAACAGTCAGTTGAAATCAACTCACTGACAGCTTTACATGGGTCTTGAAAAACTGGATATTGTAAAAACCAACTTCTGTATTCCCGACAAGTCTTTCTTTTCCAAGAACAATATTTCCTTGAACAAGAGAACTTGAAGGAAAATGGTTTGAAATCTTTTTTATATGAGAAGCTCAGGAAGATTTATAAGCACATACCTGACCTTCTCCAAGAAACATTTTGATTTAATCTCTTTTGTACTCTTCTTTTGCAGGAAAAGGCTTCTTTGAAATTTTCTCAGGATGGGTGGAATATGACTCATGAATACAATTTTTCTGGCTCACAGGCTACCGCTAAGTTCTGAGTTGCTTCAAGAGAAAATAATTTAATTTCTTCCTCCTAAGAGTGAAAGTTAAACTTCTCCAGCCTCATGATTTCAAGGACACCATTCAATACAGCATCAAATCTCAAATGCTGTTCCTTCCCGAAAACCCTCACATACAAGCAGCCTTGCCTTGCTCCCTGGTGTTTTCTCTCTCTCTTTCTTACTCCCTTTCTCTCTCATTCTCTCTCTCTCTTTCTATCTTCACCCTCACATTAGCCGTGTTGCACATATTTCAGTTATTTGAATGCACCAAACATATTTTCAACTGTTTTTTATTATACATAAGGTATTCCTTATTCCTAGAAAGTTATTCTTAATTTTGATTTCAAAACCAGTTTACCCCTTTATCAAACAGTTTTCTTCATATCTTTGATATTGACATCATTACTTCTGAGGGAACCTCCTTTCTGTGATCCTAAAGTAAATTGGATCCTAGTATTTTTTGCTGGACTTTATATTTTGCTTGGTAACTATTGCGTAATTGTTCATTGTATGTATCTTAATTGTTTACTGTTTGTCTCTTGACAAACTATAAAGGTCAGGGACCATATGTGTTTTCTGCATTAGGATATCTGCTACACTAGCACTGAGCCCAGAGTAATGTGACTACTTAATTAACATTTATTGAAGTAATACTTTAACAGGCTTCTTACTCTATATTTCATAGCACTTAATTTGGAATGCCTCTTTTCATACTGGTAGTATACACCTTAAATCATTAGCTATTTTCTTTCCATGGCATGTTTTACTTTATAGATCGTTAGTAACATGCGGGATGATTCTGTGTTTTTTTACCCCTTCTGGGACTAACTGTGTTTTGTGTAGAGGAGACACAATCAGTAATTTTTGTTTCAAGTGCTACTCCAGAGTCAAGCTTTTAATATCTAACAGAGTGAGTTTAAAAAAACAAATTCAAAAGGAAGGAAAAATTTACAGATAATTAATTTCCAAAAACTTATTGTGTTTGCATAGATAACATCTGATAGGAAAGAAACCATCTGTGGGTCCCAGCCTTCAAATATGTTAACTTTTGAAATGCCAAAATCAGTATCTATTTTACCTTCTGCTTAAGTTCTAAAGTTTGTGGACTTCCATAAGTCTGAGACTAGGAGGCATCACAGGTAGGAAAAGCTTTGCCCTGACCTTGGCATTAATTAATTGGATAATCTCGGAGAAACCAAAAACAACTTTAGGGTTCTTTATTCTACAAAGAGTATAACATTATTAAAATAAAAGAAAATTTAGAGGTAATCAGTTCCTGCCCCCTAATTATAGGAAAGAAAATGTATCCCTGACTCAACTCTTCTTTTTCTTTTTCTTTATTTTTTAAAATTTATTTATTTTACTTTAGGTGCATACTATATCTGGCATTTCTCCCCATGTTATCCTTCCTCACCCTCCCCTCCCTTCCTACCCCCTGCTGTCTCTCCCCTACCCCCTACAACTGCCACAGTGTGTGATGCTCCTCTCTCTGAGTCCACGTCTCTTGATTGAATACTCGTAGCTGCAAAGAGCTCACTATTGTGTAAGCCATCATGTTCCAATGTGGTTGAATTTTGCTATTAAAAATGTTTCTTTATATTGAATGAAATCTGTACCTGATCAGTTTTAAACAGACTTCTCCTAGCATATCATTTAAGTAGTCTCAAAGATACCTTGCTAGCCCGATAGTTTCAGGAATGTGGAAGAAAAATGACTTTCGTTCTTCTACGTGTCCCCATCTTATTTCTTTACCTTCAGATATAGCACACAAACATAGAGTGTGTGTCTCAAAAGAAAGATACAAACCAACACTAGGCTAACTTAAGGTAGCACTTAGTAATAAAAAACAAAGTGGAGATATAGGTAGAGCCTTTACATAGCAGCACAGGAGAGATGCTAAATTTAGAGTGGCCAAGCCAGCATTCTGCTTTTTAAAAATAGTCCACATAATGATGAAAACTATGGTCCCTGGAGTAATGACTATCTTGGGTTACAACCCACCTGCACACCAAATAATATGTGCTGTTGAAAATTTGCTTAAGAATTCTGAACTTTGTTTTTATGACCAGGAAAACAAAATTAATAATAGGGCTTGTCACCAAGATGGTTTTTGGAATTAATTATGACAATAAAGTTCTTAGAATCAAACATAGCATAAATAAGTGGTCAAAAAATGTTAGTCACAGAATCCTGATCCTTATAGGGTAGAAACAGAAAAAGTATAGGATAAATGGATTTAAGGGAGGAGTAACCAGATAGAACACAGGCTTTTACTTTTTTTCCCCTCGTAGATCAAGAGAATAGTCTCATGTGGCTTCTAGGAACTCTAGTTCAACTGTACCAGGAAAGTTAAGGATCTAGGTGTATAATCAAATAGGGAATGTACAGGAGAGCATTTGTTCAAGAGACTATTCTTAAATCTTACATATTCTGTTTTCAGGATTGGTTCCTAACAACTGAGTTCTGAGCACTGTTAAGTGTTCTGCCTGGTAAGTGTTTTTGTATGCCTGAAGCCATGAGCTGCCCTATAGAGTTTTAACAGATAGTTTATGCTAATAATGTGATTTGTGATGAGTGCATGGATTTTGCTTTGGGAACTGAGGTTAGTCACACAGTATTGCATGTCTCCATTAAAAACCCTGGACACCGAGGATCAGGTACTGTGATCTGTTATACTTTGCATGTGCTGTCATACATTGTTGCTGGAAGATCATAGTATGTTTCAGACGATTCCACTGGGAGGGGACACCTGAAAACTTGCACCTGGTTTATTCCAGACTTGGCCCACCTTTTATTTTGATTTTGATATGTATCCTTTCATTGTAATAAACCATAACTCTGAGTATAACAGTGTCTGAGTCCTTTGAGTCATTCTTGTGAGTCATCAAATCTGAAGGTGGTTTTGGTGATCTCAACACAGAACAATTGAGCTCTAATTCTCATAACCAGATGCTCCATGAATTCTGTTAATTCAAATAAAGTAGAAACATTGTTTTCTAACTTTTTTTGAAACTTCACTGTTATATAAATTTAAGGAAATATTAATTGACTATATTGAAATACTGTTATTATTGATGTGTTCTTGCTGTTTTATCATTTTTGCTAGAAAGAGCTGGAGAAGCCCCTTTTGGAATTTTACTGTATATAGACTCATTAAGGCAGAATGAAATCCTGCAGATAAATGACTACTTGGCATATCTTCCTAGATCCTATGCCTATAGGCCAGGTAACTGTAAGGTTGTTGTTTTTATTTATTTATGTTTTTTATTAGTGGATTATCCCATTATCTATTCCACTAATATTGAGGTAATATAGAATCATGTTAGACAGAATTCTTTTTTAAAAGGTTTTAATAATTTCAACTTTAGTTTAGATTCAATGGGTATATGTACAAACTTGTTACATGGGTATATCGCATGATGCTGTGGTTTGGGGTATAATAGATTCCATCATCCAGGTAGTGAGCATAGTATGCAATAGTTAGATTTTCAACTCTTGCCTCCTCTCCCTCCTCCCTCTAGTAGTCCCCAGTTTCTATTGTTGCCATCTTCATGCCCATGAGGACCAAATGTTTAGCCCCAATTATAAGTGAGAACATGTAGTATTTGGTTTTCTGTTCCTTTATTAATTCACTTAGGACAATGACTTCCAGCTGCATCCATGTCGCTGTAAAGGACATAATTTCATTCTTTTTTAAGGCTGTGTAGTATGCTACAGTGTATATTACCACATTTTCTTTATCCATTCCACCACTGATGTGTGCCTAGGTTGATTCCATGTAAGACAGAATTCTAATGTTGCATTCCCAAATTGTTTGTACTCAGAAATATTCAGAAATCATTGACGTTCTTCACCACATTTTAATTTTTATCCTAATCATACCTTCTTGACTTAGTTCTGTGTGCTAGATTAAGACATCTTTGCTGCCTTCCAGTTTCAGTTCCTACCCGGAGTTCTGACTTGTTCAAACTGAATAATGCAGATATCTGAATTTCCCATGTGACATGGGAGCTGTGAACTGTGTAAGCCGAGAAAACAGAAATTTCAATGCCTTATGTTCCCCTTACCCTCAGGAGACTCCCCAAGGATAGGGAAAGATGAATGGTCTCTATTATCCGAACTAGGGTTTTATGAAAACTAGGTTTTCATAAAAATCAGATATTTCAACCTGAGCTTTTGTGATATAAGAACATTTTAATAGCAAAGTGTGTATAATTATATTGCAAAATGTCTTCTAATAGACTTTAAAAAGTTCACTACAAATATGATCTGACCTCAACATTCTCCATTCTACTTAATGTGTCACAATCTAAACTGTCTATCAGATTTGAGGGCCTGCACTAATTTAAAAATCTCTATCAAGCCAGCCCCCATCATATACAGTCTAATTACTCTAATTACTGAGTTTACTCATTCAAGAAATATTTTATTTTTAATCAAATCTTGTTTAGTAAATAGGTAATAAGTTAGTTAATAGTAAATACATAGTAAACACATAGTCTCTAACCTCAATAATCTCAATAACCTCAATAAATGAGGAGTCCAGCTTGTAATTATAAAAATTATACCACAATGATAATATAAGTGAAGATAACTTAACAGGGATGAATGACCTAGTATTACAAAGGATTGCAGTTCAGAACAGATCAGAAAGCTTTCTCAATTGACTACTAGCATCACATTGTGAAGAGCTCTGCTGCTCTCCTGACCAAAAAAACTGGTGAAAATTATTTAACAATCTTTTTTCTTATTTGAAATTATATGAAACGCTATTGAGGGCAAAGAGGAAAAATCTATTCAAGAAAAATCTATTAAAAATTGACAATAAAGGTAAGACTCTATGGTATTTGGAAAAAAAAAATACCCCCTCCCCAATCCCCGCTCCCAGTTTAGCAAAGCGGAGAATTCACTTCAGACTGCTGGAGCTATAATTACAGAACGCCCTCTTTCCTCAGCTCCAAGTCAGAGGGTTTTCTCCTAGGCAGAGCAGGATTTTCAGCTTTTCTCACCCTGTCCTCAACTACTGATTTCTAAGGCTGAGTCCTGGGCAAGTACATTTGAGAGTTGAGAGCAACAGTCTTGTTTCCAGTGTCACTATTGAAAGAGAAATTTTATCTTGAGCATGGAAATATGAAATTCCTGGAGCTCCTATGACCCCTGCAACTTCCCTTGCCCAGCTTCTGAGGGAAGAGTTTCTTGCCAGGAAAGCCAAACTGAAATGGCTTTCTACTATTTACATTTTTCCCATTGAGCCCTGAACTCCAAGAATAGGGGTGGCATTTAGAAGAAGCTTACCATTGTCCCACCTCTTGCTCCAGAGCTCTGACTATAAAAGTTTTCCTGAGAAAAACGAGTGAATGGTAAAATAGATAGCTCTTAATCTCTTCCCAAAGAAACTGGCTTCATTTGAAAAAGAGATGGGAAAAATTTAAACCTAAAAGTGCCATCAAAAAAAAGAGGTTGCAATGATAAGCAACTAGAAGATTTGTGGAGCTGATAAAGATACGGCTTAGATGGCAGGCCAGATGGTCTGCAAGAGAGGCTTGGGAATATGACATCTGGGAGGAGGTCCTCTGAAATTACAACAAATATTTACCATGGACTTCATAAACTATTTCTTCAAAGAGGCTGTGATTTGATTAGTTTGTTATAGCAATTTATGTCCCAGGTCATTGTTGAAACAGTATAACAGTCAGTTGGAAATTGGTAGAGTTTAAAATCTCTTGTGTTTAGGAAAAAGCAAAGATAATTCTACATATACTGCTGTCGTTCTGAGATGACTGTGGGCATATCTGAAGCTGTGCCTCCATGAGGAGAAACAACAAAATCTTAACTTTGTTGAGGGAGAAATAAAATTCACTAAAATAATTCAGCCAGCTACTAACAAATGAACAAACAAATAATAACAAACTTTAGGCATGAGAATGAAAAGGAAGTGATGGGATACCATTACTCAGAGTCACTACAACATATTACAGTAAAACTCTAGTTTCAACAATAAATTATCAAGCATGATATAAAATGGGGGAGTACAATCTATGCTAAAAAAGAAGCATACAGCACAAACTGCCTGTTAGAGCAACCAGATATCAGATTTCACAAATAGAGAGTTAAAAATAGCCATTATAAATATGTTCACAGAACTAAAGGAAAGCATGCTTAAATAAATAAGAAAATTTATGATGATAAAGTGGCCTCAAATACAAAATATTGATAAAGAGATAGTCCCCCAAAAATCAAATGGAATTTCCAAAGATTAAAAGTAAAGTTTCTGAAATCAAAAACATTAAAAAGGCATACAAATGACTTAAAATGGCAGAAAAAAATGGTAAAGTTGAAGATGGATTGATAAACATTATGCAAGCCAAGAACAGAGAGAAATAAATGAAGAAAAATGAATAGAACCTCAGAGAAATGTGGGACACCATCAACAGCACGAATGTTTGTAATGAAGCATGAAAAGGAGAGGAAAAAGAGAAAGGAAGAGGTTTGAAAAATTATAAAAATAAGTAATAACAGGAAAGTACCCAAATTATGAATAAAGACAACTATACATCCAAGAAGCTTGAGGGAATACAGATAAAGTAAACACAAAGAGATCCAGAAACAGATATATCATAGTAAAAATGCTAAAAGTCGAAAAGGAGAAGAAAACCTTGAAAGAAACAAGTGAAAAAGGATTCACTGTGTACAAGAGAGGCCTGATGAGATTAACAGCGGACTTCTCATCAGAAACAATGAAAGTAAGATGCAGTGGAATAACACAGTCAATTTTTGTTACACATGGTATTTATTCTCTATGAAGTAATCATGAACATGGAATTAGCAAATACTATACTATTGACCCTAGAGGAAATACAACTTTAGGTTTTTGTGAGTCTCTGATCACAACATTTTTGTCACCAAATGCAATTTGCATTATTTATTTTAAAACATTATTCTGCAGCCTTCCAAAACTAGATTTGGCAAATAACTCTTAAATATGACAACAAAAGCACAATAAACAAAATAAAAATAAAAATGGATCTTATCAAATACATTTTTAATACTGTTCCAAGGACATCATCAAGAAAGTGAAAGCATAATGCAACAGATGGAGAAAATATTTGCAAATTATAGATCTAAAAAAGGACTTGTAGACAGAATATATAAAGAACTATTACAATTGAATGATAAAAAGAAAACTCAACTACTACATGGTCAAAGGATCTCCATAGACATCTCTCTAATGAAGATAAAATAATGACGAGTTTCACTTCTGGGCATGTATCCAAGAACACTGTAAACACATGTACACATAAAAACTTGTGCACAAATGTTTACAGCAGTATTATTCATAATAGCCAGAAGGTAGAAAAAGCCCAAGTATCCATCAATAGAAAGACAATAAAATATGGTATATCAATAAATACAATGGGCTATTAGTCATAAAAAATGAGGAACTGATACATTCCATACCATAAATGAACCTTGAAAATAATATGGTAAGTAAAAGAAACTGGCCACAAAGGTCATATATCATTTGACTCTATTGAGATGGAAGTCCGGAATAAGAAAATCTATACTGACAGAAAGTAGAATGGCGGTTGCTTAGAGTATGTATTATTGCCTATAACTCCATGTCTTTCTAAACATACTGCTTTTGCTATATAATATCTATTTCTCTTTGTCCACCAGGCAAATTCCAACTTATCCTTCAATACTTTGACAATGTAATCTCCTTTATAAAACTACCCCAAACCCCTGAGGGGAATTATTACCTTTAACTATACCTCATAACAACTGTTTCTATTAATGAATTTACTTAAGGTGCTATGGTTTGTTATATGTTATATTGTGTTATGTTGCATTATGTTATTGAATACTATATTGTGATAATCTGCCTATATAACTGCACAAGATGACAGGATTTTGAAGGCAAAAGAGATTTTTTTTTCTTTTTAATTTTTGTAACCCTAAAAAACAGAGATACTTATCAAACATGGTTTATAGCCATATTTATTTATTCAGTCGCAAGCCTTTGTGAGTTTTTATATAAGGTAGCTCCTTTACTTAACTTTAAAAGTGGTAATTAAGAGGTTTAGAAGAAACTACTAGTAGAAAAAAAGATTTAGATTCAGAAGCTATTATTGTAAATGGTTACCTGTAGATAATTGCATTCTTATCTTTAAAATGAAAACATTAAGAAATTCTTTCTCAGGAGATTTTTTTTTATTAAGGCATATATTTAATGACAGCCACTGGATGGGAAGATATTATAGGGATGATAGGTGCTATTTCAGATTAAGTCTTTTGTTTTCACAGATGTTGTCACTTAATTTGAGAGAGTTATAATCTATCATATATTCTGGTAATGCATATTAATATTTATAAAATGATAAATAAACA
Source organism: Sapajus apella (assembly GCF_009761245.1). Taxonomy (NCBI): domain Eukaryota; kingdom Metazoa; phylum Chordata; class Mammalia; order Primates; family Cebidae; genus Sapajus; species Sapajus apella. The sequence goes on from NW_022436953.1 coordinate 11,635,730, forward strand.
AAGTAATTAAAGTTGTTACCTAATGGTGCCATTAGTTACTTCATGATAAGAAGGATGGAAATAGCCACTATGACTTGAGGTACTAACGTAATCTGTATTGAAGAGGTGTGACTTGAAGAAGAGGTGGGATTAAGTGAAGAGGAAAGAACAGCTTGTGCTTTCTCATGGGACTCCGGAAAGCTGTATCACCAATGGAACTGGCATACAGACTGAAAATTGGTCAAATTTGTATGCAATGATTAGAAGAGAAGGACTGCCTAAGGCGAGAAAAGAAAACAGTTACTTATCCAGCAAATGAGAGCTGATTAATGTCATTAGGAAATAAGAAATGCAGTTAGAAAGTGGTTTGAATGCGAATATCAAGAACTGGTAACCAACAGCAGCCAAGGTTTCCCAAGAGTTCTGTCAATTAAGAAAAATGACCCAGGTAAGTCTCAATCATTTTAGGAGGTTTATTTGCCAAAGTTAAGGAAACACACCTGGGAGACATTTTCTGAAAGTGGTTTTGAGGGCCACAGTATTCAAAGGGGAAAGGGCAAGATACTGAGAAATATACACTTTTCATGTGAGAGTGGGGATAGGGGAATAGAGTCATTCATGCATTTGACAGGCACAGTAAATCTGCTTTTTTACATAAGATTGCATAGACAATAGGGCAGAGACAACAATCAGAGACACATTTGTCTCAGGTGATCAGAGGATGACTTTGTGTTCTGCCCTACCTCTTCCCTGCACCTATGAAGTTAACCTATACATTAACATGGTAAACTTTAACAGAAACACTTTAGGGTAAAGATCTTGAGGTCCACAACGAATTGCTCTGTGGGTAAAATGTGAGGGAGGTATGTAGCTTTTCATCTGTGCGGCTGTCTAATTTAGGATGCAAAATGGCAGGCAGGTTAGCAAGACCCAGTTCCCAGCCTGACTTTCCTTTTGGCTTAGTGAATTTGGGGTCCCAAGATTTATTTTCATTTTAGAGTTTCTAAACTGCATATGAATTCCAGCCTTTATTCACCTGCTTGTTTATTTAATAGTTTCTGACTCTGAGTATTTACTTTTACTGAGGGTCAGTCAGTAAACTTGCTTCCCAGGTCTTGCTAGGGACTGCTCCTACCATTTTTGAATACTAATGGGCTTCCTAACTGGTTTGCCAGCCATTTGCATGCAAATTGCAATCCCAGCTGCAAAGAGGAAAGTGCCAGGGTTGAAATAAGATTCTCACTGCCCTCCAAAATAAGAAAATAAATAAATAAATAATATCAAAGCCAGAGCATGTAACCATCCTTAGTAGCTAAGGCTGCTTTTTGTTAGATGTTTTAATGAAAACACATACTTTCTCTAATTCTCCTCTCCCAATCACTGACTCACAAATGGGAATGCTTAACAAGTCTCTCTAGTTCACGCTACTCCAATTACAGGCATGACCATTGTTTTTCTGTTGCCATTTTATTGGCATAGCTTTCCAAACCCTTATTTAGAAACATGTGATATGTATTCCTAACAAACTCATTCAAAATTCCTTGGATTTTTCTATAACTCATAGTATTGTTCTTTCCTGTGAAGAGATTGTACTTTTTAGTCATCTTCCTGAAACGTGAATAAAATTAATAAATAACTACTTCAAAGAGACCCTGTTACTTAAAAGATAAAACGATAAAATAAAGCAATATTTGCAAATAGCTCTGATCATATATCAAAGGTTTATATATTTTTTTGTCTTGCCTCAATCAAATGCAAATTGACATAAAACAAGCTCTGTTCCTCAAAGAGCCAGACATGTTGAACAAGAATATTTGGAAATAATATTTTATGATTTTAAATAATTCAGCCTCTTCTCTAGAAAAGACTTCTTGTTTTCTCTGAACAGAACTCTTTGGAAAATTACAGCTGATATTGGAGTCCTAATACTTGTAAGGGTAAAAGGAAGTTTCTTTACCCCTCTAGCAATTTTGAGAACTTGAGTCTATAAACGAACTGGTAATAGATGAACAGGAAAAAAAGCATAAAAGCTTACTGATCTGCAAGCACATGGGAATTATACAAAGTATAAAACTCTAAGATGGTCCACATGGTTGACGCTTAAATATTCTTTTCTCATGAGAGATGAAAATGGAGGATGTAGGCAGTCGTTAAGGTAGAGTAAATAATTTTTAAGGAAGGCAAATGGACCTAAAGAACAGTGAATAGCCTGAGACAAAATTTCTCTGAGCTTTGAGGAAGGTAGCAACAACTTATGGAAAGGTAAGGGGTGGAATTGGACTATGAACAGAGGTTGTCTTATTATGCAGATAAAACCTCTCAGTTAACAGATCTCAGAAGAACAGATGAAAAGTTCGGCTGTGCTAATGATGATCCTTAATTTCTTCTTTCATTAGTAATCTTCCCTGGTTAATGAGATTTCAGATAGGGGGTTTATGGCATTTGTGTTTTTTGGAAGAGCTTCCTTCAGTCAGATCAGAGAATTTTAGAAAGAACACCTCCCTACACTTGGGAATAAACAAGGGAAGGTCAGAGAGACCTGATTCCAAGACTTTCAAATTTCTTTTTCAAGTGCACAGCGTGCCAAGCTACCGTATTTTGGGGGGTATCATTCTCTGAGACACAACATCATCTTAAATTATAAAAATATATCATCCCTATTTTATTATGTTATATCGTAACATTTATTACGTGTAAAATAAACTATGAAGCTAAGATTGATGCAGAGCTAGAGCATGCAATATTTTATTGAGAGGTCTCTTCTATCACAGCATAAAACCTTTTCTTATTCCTTATCCAAACAACTCAGCAGAAGCTATTTTTTTCTTCACAAGCCTACTATGAATAAGACACAAAATGTTTAGCTCATGGTAGAATTAATTATAATAAAGATAACAACAGTATCAACTTGGTTGGACATCCACTATTATTGTCATATAGAATTAAACCCTTTTTTAGCTTTTTTTGATTTCATAATAATTCCTGCTTGTTTACTCTCATTTTCCTCCACTGGTTTTATTTGCTAACCATACTGAACTTTCTTAAGTCGTATATACATGTTTTACTTTTTCCCATCAGTGGATACTTGTCTATGTCTTTTATTTTGTTTGATTTTGTTTTAATTATGAAGAGTTTCACTTTCCAAACAATCACATACCATTATTCATTTCCTATTATTTCTTTTAGTAAATTCCTAGTACAATTCTACTTATTCTTGTGTATTTTCTGAAACATCCATGTCTCAAAAAAGATCAAGTTTACTTGTCACACATATCTGTAAACTCACTCTTCACATTTCTGTTGCATATTTACAATCATTTGAGTAATATCAGTGTTCCTAATAGACTGCAAATTTTTCAAGGGCAGGAACAGTTTCTATCATATTTAAGGCTCTTTCTACTCTTATGCTTTAACTAGTCACAAAAGACCTTAACTTCTGCCAGAAACTGAAGATACTTTCAAGGTTTTCATTCTGCTGGGAATGGGTCCTCAATGTGTGTCAATACGGAATTATTTTTCAAAGGGTTTTAGAGAGGAGTCAAATATTTGAATTGTGAATATACCTACTTAATAAAATGTTATATTCAGGCTGTCCAATATTCCTTAAAAACAGAGTAAGTGTAGTTAAAACTTGGATTAAATTACTTTGAATAGACAGAACTATACAGTAAACCCTGTATTAGTTTTTGCATTGGTTATCAAGTTGCTAATAGCTCAGTTTTATGCCCCATAGCATAAAACTTACTGATAAGGCTTGATTTTGTGATATATTAATTTAACTTCCCAGCAATAATTGCCATATAATTCTTTTTTGGCTTTGTTTTTACTTTTGCTTTATTTGAGTGGTTTTGATTATTATTGATTTTGGAGAGGATTCCGTTGCTTTAGTATGCCTACATTGTATTTATGTTTCTTCAAATAATTTTTGAAAACTTTTGAGTAATAAAAAATTCTAATAGATATCTACAAATCCATAGAAATAAATATCACATACATGCATAGAAGATGTACTTCACTGTTAAGAGAAAATGTGTTGCATAACTTATTTTTACATTTTGCACAGTGCCAAGCCTAATTTCTTTGAGAGAGATGGTGCTCAATTACTTTACTAAAAACAGAAATGCATTGCAATGCATTAAGTTATGAGAAATAGAGAAAGGTGAATTGTTCCTTTTATAAGAATGACATAAAAAATTCTCTGTTTGCTACTTGTAAATTTTCTAAAACCCAAAGCAGAAGGGGAGGGTGTAACATTTGTAGGCTTTGCAATCAGATGGTCATTATAAGAAACGAGGTTCTACAACTTACTGATAGTGAGGGTCTTTTTTTGCATTTTTTAAAATTGTACTTTAGGTGCTGGGGTACAAGTGCAGATCATGCAGGATTGTTGCATAGGTACACACATGGCAATCTGATTTGCTGCCTTCATCCCCCATCACCTACATCTGGCATTTCTCCCCTTGTTATCCCTCCCTGACCTCCCCACCTCCCACTGTCCCTCCCTTGGCCCCTGCCAACAGACCTCAGTGTGTGATGCTTCCCTCCCTGTGTCCATGTGTTCTCATTGTTCAATATCCACCTATGAGTGAGAACATGAGGTGTTTGATTTTCTCTTCTTGTGTCAGTTTGCTGAGAATGATGGTTTCCAGATTCATCCATGTCCCTACAAAGGACAAAAACTCACTGGTTTTTATGGCTGCATAGTATTCCATGGTGTATATATGCCACATTTTCTTTATCCAGTCTTTTGTCGATGGACATTCGGGTTGGTTCCAGGCTTTTGCTATTGTAAACAGTGCCGCTACGAACATATGTGTGCATGTGTCTTTATAATAAAATGATTAATAATCCTTTGGGTATATACCCAGTACTGGGATTGCTGGGTCAAATGGAATTTCTATTTCTAGGTCCTTGATGAATCACCACACTGTCTCCCACAATGGTTGAGCTAATTTACACTCCCATCAATAGTGTAAAAGTGTTCCCATTTCTGCACATCCTCTCCAGCATCTGTTGTCTCCAGATTTTTAAATGATGGCCATTCTAACTGGCATGAGATGGCATCTCAATGTGGTTTTGATTTGAATTTCTCTAATAATCAGTGATGATGAGCATTTTTTCAAATGTTTGTTGGCCTCATATATGTCTTCTTTTGAAAAGTGTCTGTTTATATCTGTTGCCCATTTGTTTGTGCCCTCTCTTATTTCTTGAGCAGTGGTTTGTTGTTCTCCTTGAAGAGGTCCTTTATATCCTTTGTTAGTTGTATTCCTAGGTATTTTATTCTCTTTGTAGCAATTGGGAATGGGAGTTCACTCATGGTTTAGCTATCTGTTAGTCTGTTATTCGTGTATAGAAATGCTTGTGATTCATTGGAGAGAGATCCAAGATGGCTGATCACTAGCAGCTCAGGATTGTAGCTCCCAGTGAAAGCGCAGAGAACAAGAGGATGCCACACTTTCAGACGAAGTTTTGTTGCTCATGCACCAGGAGATTCCCAGCAGAGAAGCCCCACGGGTCGCCAGCATGACTCTTGTGGCCGGTGAGGTGATTTTGCCGCTGCCTTGGTGGTTCTTGGTACAGAGTCAGAAAAGTACCATCAATCATAACACTGCCGTTTTGGCCGGCACAGTGGGTTGCTCAGATTTTAGCAATGGGAATCAACCAGTTGGACGTCCATTCAGAAACCCAATTATAAAGACAGTAATTATAAAGACCACAGATGGATAAATTTATAATGAAGGGACGAAAACAGCCTAAAAAGGCTGAGAATACCCCAAATCAGAATGCCTCTCAATCTACAGGGGATCACAGTTCCTCATCAGCAATGGAACCAGGCCTGATGGAAAACGAATGTGTTCCATTAACAGAAGCAGGCTTCAAAAGGTGGATGATAAGAAACTTCTGTAAATTAAAAGAACTTGTTCTAACCCAATGCAAAGAAACTAAGAACTTTGAAAAAAGTTTTGACGAAATGTTAACAAGAATACACAATTTAGAGAGGAATATAAGTGAGTTAATGGAGCTGAAAAACACAACAGGAGAACTTCGCGAACTATGCACAAGTTTTAACAGCCGAATCGATCAAGCAGAAGAAAAGATATCAGAAGTCAAAGACCAACCTAATGAAATAAAACAAGAAGACAAGATTAGAGAAAAAAAGGATAAAAAAGAATGAGCAAAGTCTCCAAGAAATATGGGACTATGTGAAAAGACGTAATCTACGTTTGATAGGTGTACCTGAATGTGATGAAGAGAATCAATCCAAGCTGGAAAATACACTTCAGGATATTATTCAGGAAAACTTTCTCAACCTAGCAAGTCATGACAATATTCAACTCCAGGTAATACAGAGAACACCACAAAGATATTCCTTAAGAAGACCAACCTCAAGGCACATAATCGCCATATTCACCAGGGTTGAAATGAAGGAGAAAATACTGAGGGCAGCCAGAGAGAAAGGTCAGGTTACCCATAAAGGGGAGCCTATCAAACTCACAGCAGATCTCTCAGTAGAAACCCTACAAGCTAGAAGAGAGTGGGGGCCAACATTCAACATCCTTAAAGAAAAGAACTTTCAACCCAGATTTTTATGTCGATCAAATGTATTTTCATAAGCGAAGGAAAAATAAAATCTTTTGTGAACAAGCAAGTACTCAGAGATTTCATGACCACTAGGCCTGCTTTACAAGAGCTTCTGAAAGAAGCACTACACATAGAAAGGAACAACCAGTATCAGCCTTTCTAAAAAATACCGAAAAGTAAAGAGCATCAACATAATCCAGAATTTACATCAACTAATAGGCAAAACAGCCAGCTAACATTAAATGGCAGTATTAAACTCACATTTATTATTATCAATTCTAAATTTAAATCAACTAAATCCCCCAATGCAAAGACACAGACAGGTAAAAAAATAAAAATAAAAAAAATAAGCCAAAACACATCGGTATGCTGCATCCAGACCCATCTCACATGCAAGGATACACAAAGACTCAAAACAAAGGGATGGAGAAAGATTTACCAACCAAATGGAGAGCAAAAATAAATAAATAAATAAAAAGCAGGAGTTGCTTTAAAGCAACAAAGATCAAAAGAAGCAAAGAAGGATATTGCATAATGATAAAAGGATCAATGCAACCAGAAGACCTAAAGATCCTAAATATATATGCACCCAATACAGGAATATCCAGATATATAAGACTTATAAAGAGACTTAGACTGCCACACAATAATAGTGGGAGACTTCAACATCAATATTAGACAGATCAATGAGACAGAAAATTAACAACGATATTCAGGATTTGAACTCAGATCCAGAACAATTAAACTTAATTAACATTTATAGAACTCTCCACTTTAAATACACAAAATATACATTCTTATCAGTACCACATCACACCTATTTACAGGTTTAAATGAAATATTGGTTGGCTGCTTGTTTGTTATTTTCTTCCCTCATTTTTTTTCATGTCTCTATTATTAAGCCCAATTATAGGCATACCCATTTTTAGACTGCATTCTAGCCAGGCAATAAAGCAACACCCCCATTCTCTCTCCCTCTTCCTATTTCTCTTTCTTCCTCTCCTTCATTATTTTATTTTATTCTCTTTTTCTTTTTTTCTTCTTTTTTTTTTTTTTTTATAAAAAAAAAGGAAATGCTTGTGATTTCTGCACATTGATTTTGTATTCTGAGACTTTGCTGTAGTTGCTTACCAGTTTAAGGAGATTTTGGGTTCAGATGCTAGGGTCTTCTAAATATACAATCATGTCATCTGTAAATACAGACAATCTGACTTCTTCTTTTCCTAACTGAATACCTTTTATTTATTATTATTTTTTTTTTCCTAATTGCTCTGGTTAGAACCTCCAATACTATATTGAATAGGGACGATGAGAGAGGGCACACTTGTCTAGTGCCAGACTTCAAAGGGAATGCTTCCAGTTTTTGCCCATTCGGTATGGTATTTACTGTAGGTTTGTCATAAATAGCTTTGATTATTTTGAGATATGTTCCTTTGTTACCTAGTTTATTGAGAATTTTTAGCATAAAGGGCTGCTGAATGTTGTCAAATGGCTTCTCTGCATCTATTGAGATAATCATGTGGTTTTTGTCTTTGGTTCTGTTTATGTGGTGGATTACATTTATAGACTTGCATGTGTTGAACCAGCCTTGCATCCCTGGAATGAAGCCTAAGTGATCCTGATGGATAAGCTTTTTGATGTGCTGCTGTAATCAGTTTGCCAGCATTTTATTGAAGATTTTTGCATCTATGTTCATCATGGATATTGGTCTGAAGTTTTCTTTCCTTGCTGAGTCTCTGCCGGTATCAGGATGATGTTGGTGTCATAAAACCATTTGGGAAGGATTCCCTCTTTTTGTACTGTTTGGAAGGGTTTCAGAAGGAATGGTACCAGCTCCTCTTTGTACATCTGGTAAAATTAGGCTGTGAACCCGTTTGGACCTGGAATTTTTTTGGTTGGTAGGTTATTAATTGCTGCCTCAACTTCAGGCCTTGTTATTGGTCTGTTCAAGGTCTCAATTTCTTCCTGGTTTAGGCTTGGCAGGGTGCAAATGTCTGGGCGTTTATCCATTTCTCTCAGGTTTACTGGTTTATGTGCATAGAGTTGTTTGTAGTGATCTCTGATGGTAGTTTGTATTTCTGTGGAGTCAGTGGTGATATCCCCTTTATTGTTTTTTATTGCATCTATTTGATTTTTCTCCCTTTTCTTTTTTATTAATCTGGCTAGCTCTCTGTCTGTTTTGTTCATCTTTTCAAAAAACCAGCTCCCAGATTTATTTATTTTTGAAGGATTTTTTGTGTCTGTATGTCCTTCAGTTCTGCTCTGATCTTAGTTATTGCTTGTCTTCTGGTCACTTCTGAGGTTTTTTTTTTTTTTTTTTTTTTCTTCGTTCTTTCTTTTTTTTTTTTCAATAGTTTGTTTATTTCAGTTCTTTCCTTGCTTCTCATGTGGGCATTTATTGCTATAAATTTCCATCTAGACACTGCTTTAAATGTGTCCCATAGATCTTGGTATGTTGTGTCCTCTTTCTCATCGGTTTCAAAGAACATCTTTATTTCTGTCTTCATTTCATTGTTTATCTAGTTGACATTCAGGAGCCAGTTGTTCAGTTTCCATATAGTTGTGTGGTTCTGAATTAGTTTCTTAATTCTGAGTTCTAATTTGATTGCACTGTGGTCTGAGAGATTGTTATGATTTCCATTCTTTTGCATTTGCTGAGGAGTGATTTACTTCCAATTAGTTGGTCAATTTTAGAGTAGGTGCCATGCAGTGCTGAGAAGAATGCATATTCTGTGGATTTGGGGTGGAGATTCCTGTAGATGTCTATTCGGTCTGCTTGGTCTAGATCTGAGTTCAAGTCCTGAATATCCTTGTTAATTTTCTGTCTCATTGATCTGTCTAATATTGACAGTGGAGTGTTAAAGCCTCCCACTATTATTGGGTGGGAGTCTAAGTCTCTTTGAAGGTCATTAAGAACTTGCTTTATGTACCGGGGTGCTCCTGTATTGGGTGCATATATATTTAGGATCATTAGTTCTTCTTGATGCATTAATCCTTTTACCATTATGTAGTGCCCTTTTTTGTCTCTTTTGATCTTTGTTGGTTTAAAGTCCGTTTTATCAGAGACTAGGATTGCAACTCCTGCTTTTTTTTGCTCTCAATTTGCTTGATAAATCTTCCTCCATCTCTTTATTTTGAGCCTATGTGTGTCCTTGCACATGAGATTGGTTTCCTGAATACAGCACACCAATGGGTTTTGACTTTTTATCCAATTTGCCAGACTGTGACTTTTGATTGGGGCATCTAGTCCATTTACATTTAAGGATAATATTGTTATATGTGAATCTGATCCTGCTGTTTTGATGCTAGCTGGATGTTTTGCCCATTAGTTGACACATTTTCTTCATTGTGTCAATGGTCTTTACCATGTGGTGTGTTTTTTGAGTGGCTGGTACTGGTTGTTCCTTTCCTTGTTTAGTGCTTCTTTCAGGAGCTCTTGTAAGGCAGGCCTGGTGGTGATGAAATCTCTCAGCAATTACTTACTCATTAAGGAAAGGACTCTTAAAAGACAGAACACTGAGGATACTGCAGAGAGATGGAGACTTCCTTCCTGGAATTTGGAAGTCTAATGGCAGAAACAGACTCAAATAAAATAATCACATAAATAGAATAAAATTTGAGACTGTGAGAATTATTATGGTATATTTAAAAAGGGAGGTGTGAGAAAATGCAATTCTAATCTGTTGTTATTATTCTTGGCTGAGTTTAGTCATTGTGTGTCTTTGTTTGTCGCAGGAAGATAAACTTTTTTATGACTGTTACCTCAGAAGGAGGTGTGCTTCTATGGGCTTCAACTCTCACCTTCATATGTATTTCAGTTGTAACCTATGTCTGAATTTAAAACTCCTCTGATTGTTGTTTATATTTTACATTTAAAATTTTGCCTAGTAAGACTCAAATAATTAGCACAGAGGGAGAAAACAGCACAATGCTTTAGTATCCTATAAAACATCACCAACAACTACTACTTCCTAAATGTATTCAAAAAGAGCTGCATCTCCACACCAGCCTACTATTGCCACCATTATTTATGCAAAGTACCCACTGAGAAGCAATCAAAACAGTGATTATCTGAGCATTTTTACCAGCAAGGTGAGGTTCAAATCCCAGAAAAATGATTGTTCTAAGAGCTTAGAGTCCAGAATATTTATAAGCTATGCTTCTGAGAAGTCTTGAATTAAGCTCGTTTTCTTTTTGCACCACTTGGCAAGAGACAAAAACTTTTCTGTAAATATCATAGTCATGAGTACTGGGAAGTTTTGATAAATTTTCTGGGTGGCTATTACAACCAAGCAGCCTCTCCATTACCAGAATTTCTTTTCACAGTCTGAAAACTCAATAATTTTAAAAAATATTGCATGTATGCTTCCAATCATTTAGCTCTACATACATGCCTAGTAAAAAAACAAGGGGGGTTAAATCTCAGCAAGGATTTATATGGAGCTCTCTGATCATTAACTACAGGCAAAATAGCCTTAGCTACAGTCCATCTTCCTCTTCATTACTTGCACAATTATATGGCCTTTGGCAGAAAAACGCTCTCTGCTATAGGTCTATAATTCCCACGATGGGATGAAGATTTTCTCTAGTGGTCTTCTATACCTCTTGGGCTGTAGTCTTATTTTTGTTTCTTGCTCTGTATCACACAGGTCCATACTTAAAACTCATCTCATTAATGCCCGACCTGTACTCTAATCTTACATAAACGTAAGTAAAATTTATCAGTTCATGGAAGATATATGAGGCACAATGACAGGGCTATAATATATATCATGTAGCAAACAACTTAAAAATCACTGTTATGAGTGATTAATATATCTAGCCAAAGTAGAGCAATTGGTACCTACTGTGATCAAAAAAATAATTAACTAAAAAAAATGTGAAAGCAGACTTTTTAAAGGTGTTATGCAATGGGAAATGTAGGACTGATCATGAGATAAGGGGAACAAATGGAATAGGCCACAACATGGCCAGGCTTTCTAGCAAAAAACATGTTTGGGGTGATTAAAAACGCAGGAAAAACTAAATAAAATACAGCCAATTTTTCTAACATGATTAGGTAGAGATTGGAGTTCTGGGAAACTTTTAGGTAACGTTAAAATGTGGTGAAAGGTACAAGAGATGAGGAAGTTATTTGCAGAAGGATTTTCAGAAAATTGCTTAGGAATCTCTTTGAGTTTTAGGCTAAAAACAAAGCTTTGTATTCACAAATAAAATGTAAGAATTTCAGAAAAAAAGAACAATAATTAGGGAGAAAATTACCATCAAAAGAACAACTACCTGGGAGAGGTATGGTAAGTGAGTAAAATAACGCACAAATTTTGCACAGGGTCTGACCACAGAGTGGAGAAACATCTCATTGAACAAAGTTTTCAATAGAAACCTATACAGGTTTCCTTCTAAAGGTAGTATTCTTCAAAAATTTCTATTGAAACATTAATATCCAATTGAAACCTATTGAAACCTTAGAAGGATACTATCATTTAAGTAGTATCAATCTAATCATAGAGCAAAAGCAACTAGTGATCCATCTTTAAAAAGCTTAGAGTCAAAATGTTAAGGAATCAAGTCGACCTGCAAGTAACTAAATGGAGAGCAAGCCCAAACTTAGGACTCTATTAAGACAGATCAAAAACTCAAACAATCAACAAAGTAACCCTTACACTGTCAAACAAAAATGTAATAGAAAAATAAGCAAGAAAATATGACCCACTGACCTATTCTCCTCAACTTGTGATGTTGATGAGCAATGTCATCCTAGAGATAAAGGCTTTAAATTGGCAAAGGTATAAAAATAGAAGACAAGGACACTTAATAAGCTTTAAACACATTTTCGAAAAATTTTTAGAAATGTTTAATTGTAGTAAGAAAAATAGGGAATCATGGTAGAGAAATAGAAACTACAGAAATCACCAAATAAAAATACAAAATAATAAACACAATATAATATTTTTAATTTAAAACATTTGTTGGAGTGGATTAATTTTGCAGTCACCAAATTCTGGCCATGGACCAAAGCTGAATAACTCTTTATTTTTAAATAAAATTATATTGGAACACAGTCATGCTCATTAGGTTACATATTGTTTTTGGGTGCTTTGATACTATGTATCTCCAACAATCTCAACAAATCCTAAGTAACGTAAAGAAAGTATTTAAGGCCGGGCGCGGTGGCTCATGCCTGTAATCCCAGCACTTTGGGAGGCCGAGACTGGTGGATCACGAGGTCAAGAGATCGAGACCATCCTGGTCAACATAGTGAAACCCCGTCTCTACCAAAAATACAGAAAATCAGCTGGGCATGGTGGTGCATGCCTGTAATCCCAGCTACTCAGGAGGCTGAGGCAGGAGAATTGCCTGAACCCAGGAGGCAGAGGTTGCGGTAAGCCGAGATTGTGCCATTGCATTCCAGCCTGGGCAACAAGAGCAAAACTCCATCTCAAAAAAAAAAAAAAAAGAAAGTATTTAAAATCATAATCAGACAGCTGAGAGCCATAAAGTGAACATACTGAAAGCAGTAAAAGAAAAGTGACATGTTGTATACAACAGAGTAAGTATGCTTAAAGTCTAATTTTTCATTATAAACAATAGACCCCAGAAAAATAACTGGCTTGCTATGAATCCCAACAGCCTTCCATTCAAATGATAGTTGACCGTGCTATTTGAAAAACATGCTCCTTGATTGAGGTTTTCCTTGTAATTCCATTTCATAACTCATATGACTGCTCTACCTATTTAAAAACTTCCATGGCAAAAAATTTTCATCCCTCTTTCTCTGTCAATATGAGCCTCTTTATTCAATAGCTTTACTTCTAAAATATCTAAGAATAACTATTTACTTATTACCAATTATGCTGGTGATAGTTTAAAGCCATAATGACAATAGTATGCATTTGGATTTATAATTTATAATGACATACTTTTGTGTGAACATACTAATATACATACAAAGACATACATAGTATAAAAAATAGGAAGAATAATAGATGATAGATACATGCATAAATATAATTTTCTTAGATCATTATGGAAGTAATAGTAAGTCATGATCAACTTGAAGTTGGTTGCATAGTAAGTTAAGGATACAGATTGTAAAGCTTAAAGCAGTACTAAAAACAATAAAAATTACAGAGAATTATAATTAGAAAGTCAGCAGATAAAATGTCATATAGCAACATTTTTCTCATGAGGAACAGCAGTGAAGGAAGAATAAAGGAAAACAGAGATGAGACAAATTGAAACAGAGAAAATTGGTGGATGTAAGTTCAACAATAAAAATAAATAAATTTGAAAGGATTAAAACAATCAAGACAGACATTGTCTTAATGGATAAATTAAATATTCTAATGACTATACACTCTACATGCAAGAGATGAACTTTAAAATGAAAGGAAAAATATAATGAAATTAAAGGAGATAATATGAAAATATGCAAACTGTAAGTACAGGAAAGGTGACATGGCTACAATGAGATCAGATTAAGCAGACTGATGCAAGAAATATCACTAAAATCAACAACAGTTCAAAATCATATGATGGTAAATAAAACAGGGAACTATAACAATTATAAATGTATAATATATAAACAAAATAGTCCCAGAATAAAAAAGATAAGTCAACAAAGTTGAATATTTTATAACTTCTGTCTTAGTAATTGATAGAACAAGCAGACAGAAAATCAATAAAGATAGAAGTCTTGAAAAACATCATCAACCACCTTTCTACAACAGCAAACTTTTGTTAAGTGTACATTGAACACGTACCAAGACAGACCATATGTCAGGATATAAAATGTCTCAATGTATTTTAAAGATTGAAATCATACAGAGTTTGCCATCTGACCATATGTTAACAAACTAAAAATCAAAAATAAAAAGAAATCTAGGAAACATAGAGAACAAAACTGGGAAGAATGTGTAAGAAGCAGCTAGAGTAGTGCCTGAAGGAAAAAAAAAAAGATGATATGAATGCTTATTTTAGAAAATACAGGAAGATCTAAAAACAATCTAGAGGAAGAAGAGCGAATTAAACTTTAAGTAAACACACAGAAATAAATAATAAATTTTGGAGCAAAAATTGACAAAATAGAAAACAGAAACCTAATAGAAAGCCTTATTAGGAATATCTGTAATGAAAGAGGGAATACCATATTTACAGACATTACAAAGAAATAGAATGGTATCATCCACAATTGCATGCAAATGCATTTAACAACTGAGTTTAAGTAGACAAGTTATTTGAAAGATACAAATTACTAAAATGATATAAATACATATCAAAATGTGATTATATATGAATTAGTGCCATATATATAACACAAGGGAGAATAGAATTATTTTCAAGAAATAGCATTCAAACAATTGTATTAATGGAGATGCAAAATCTAAAAATAAAACCTAAAATAGTAAAAATTTCAGAAAGGAATATAGATTGCTTCACAAATGTGGGATACACAAAGATTTCTAAGAGGGGACACAAATGGCAAAACCGTAATTTTTAGAAAAGGTAAAAAATGCAAAGTGTTACATTATGTTAAGTAAGCCAGGCACCACAGTAAGATAAACACAGCATGATCTGACTTACATGTGTAATCTTAAAAAGTTGAAGTCTTAGAAGTACAGAGTAGAATGGTTCTTACCAGGAGCTAGGGAGGTGAACAACAGATGTTTGTTAAAGATTACAAAGTTTCAATTACATAGAAGGAACAAGGTCAAGTGATCTATGATATGACATGGTGACTACAGTTTAAAACAATGTACTACATTATTGGAAATCATGAACAAAGTTGATTTTAAGTGCTCTGACCACACATACAAAAAAACGGTAATTATGTGAAGTAATACATATGCTACGTAGATAAATTTAGTCATTCCAAAATGCATAAATATTTTAAAACATCGTGTTATACATGATAAATACATAGACTTTTTATTTGCCAATTAGAAAACTAAGTTGGGGGAAAATAGCAAACTGGACTTCATGTCCATTAAAATTTCTGCTCATCAAAATCATCATTAGTCATCACAAAGATGAGACACAGTCTAAGAAAATACCTTCCATAGACATCTCAAACAGATCTTTTATCCAGAATATATAAAACACCCAAGATTAGTAATAAAATGGAAAAGAAATCAAATAACATGCCCAAGAGAAATGAACAGATTTCACAAAAGAATAAAATAGGCCAGGCACAGTGGCTCATGCCTGTAACCCCAGTACTCTGAGAGGCCGAGGCAGGTGGATCACCTGAGGTCAGGAGTTCCAGACCAGCCTAACCAACATGGTGAAGCCCTATCTTTACTAAAGATACAAAAATTGGCTGGGTGTGGTATTGGGCACCTGTAATCCCAGGTACTTGGGGAACTGAGGCAGGAGAATTGTTTAAACCTGAGAGGTGGAGGTTGCAGTGAGATCATGCCACTGCACTCTAGCCTGGGCAGAAGGGCAAGACTCTGTCAAAACAAACAAACAAACAAACAAACAAACAAAAAACAAGCACAGAAGCACATGTTGATGAGCAAGTGGAACAACTGAAACTCTCATAATAATGTTGGTAGAATATAAAATAGGAAATCATCATTAGAAAATATTTCAGCTTTTTCTCATAAAACATATTTCTACCCTATGGCCCACTGTTAAGAATTTATCTAAGAGAAATAAAAATGTGTGGTTGCTGAATGAATTGCAAAAGAGTTTTAAAGCTCTTTATTTAAAATAGAATAGCCCATATGTCTATCAACCTGAGAATAAACATATTATGTCATATGCATATAAATAAAAATTCTTTGGCAATAAAAAAATGAACTACTAATGAATACAGTAATATTGATTCACCTCAAATCATTATGGTAAAGAGAAATGGCCAAGACATAAAACTTATACATATTTCATGATTCTATTTGTTTTTAAATAAAGTTCAAGAACAGACAAATTTAATCGATGGTGACAGCTGTCATAACAGCAGTTGCCTCTGGTTTTATAGGACTTAACATTAAGTTGGTACAAAGAGACTTTCCAGGTTAATAGAAATGGTCTTTATTTGTGCTGATATATTGCCTGTAAAAGTCAACACTCATCAAGTCACGTATTTAACAGCTATGTATTTTATTCTCTATGACTTAAAATAAACAGAATTGTAGTGGCTTCATCACTGTTCCTCAATTGACTCATCTATCAAATGATAATATTATCATGGCTGTCTGATTCATCTTCAGAGCGGGGAAGGTTAAATGTAAAAAATACTATACAAAGAAATGTCACTACTTCATCATTTTCTGTTTATCTTCTGGGAAGATTAGAGATTTTATCTACTGTGTTCTGAGGGTTACCTGGGGTGCAACTGTATTAATTTTGTGGCATTTCATGTTGTACTTGCATGCTTTCTATATTTACCCTTTCTTTAGATATTTTTGTGTTCTGCTATGTTTCATGCAAATGTTTATTTCTATTTTCTCCCAAACTCCAAAAAACATTTAAAATTAAGAACGGATGAAACAAACAGATATTACATTTCTACATAAGAGAGGAAGTGAACATGCAAATAGCCACTTCCAGGCAGATTAGGCCACCCCAGTAAGTGCTATTTCTAAATCAGATCACCTCCTGTGTGGAGGTAGAGAATGCTATGAAGCTGTTTTTGAGACATCACTCAAATATCAAATACCAAAGTACTTTCATACAGTAAAAAGTATACCCGACATAGTGTGATATTCCCAAAGAAGAAGCTCTTCTGGGACCTAACAATCAATATGGACACTCATTTGTTCTCTTATTACCCGACGCTGCCAATCTGTCCATGAGAAACAGCACACTTATACATTAGAGTAATATTTGCATTTTGGAGGACAGAAACTACCCTTAGAAACCATTAAATAACATAAATTATATTAATTATATTCTGGATTCTCAGGTGAACTCCCTGAACAATAGCAGCAAATAATAGTTGCTATTATTTAGAAAAAGCATTTAATTAATCTGCACTTCTTTGAGGAAGAGGTTGTACCACAGACCAAGAAAACCTGGAACTCAATTCAACAACAAAGGGAACAGCAGAGATGAAGTAGCTTTAGAAAATGGAATGAATCGGGATTGCTTGGTCTTTACAAATCCTGTTTCTTCCCATGATTCCAAGAAGGAAGATACCTCCTCACCAAAGACCAGGGACTTTCTTTCTTACAGAATGCTTTGTAGGTTGGAGGTAAAAGACTTCACCGATGACTATGTAACAATGAATTGTTATGTAGAGGAACATAAGGATATCAAATGTAATAAAATTCTACAAGGTTAGCATTCAAATGGGCATTATGCTGCAGAAATTAGATTGTTATGCAGAAAATATTCACTCTTTCCCTCCCTTTTGCATAGAAACAATATTTTTGCTTACTTTGTTGGTATTTAGCTCAGCCACACAAACCCTAACTTAGGAATCTAAGAAGCTAGTAAGAGATAAAATTAAACAATGATACTATAATAGCTATCCTTATTTTGGAGCTCCTTGCCTATAATTCCCAGTTACTGTCCTGAGTTTAATACCCAAGCAGGACACACATCAAGTTAAATTGACACACCATAGAAAAAAATTTCTATACATTTGAAATTTACTACTATGTCCCTTGAGGTTTCTCTTCTTCAGGCTAAGAATCCCTAATTAATTAATTACATAGTAATTATTTGAAGATATACTATGTCCCACATCCTAAGAAAATAATTTAACATGGTACTTGCCATGAGAAGCGTATGGCCTTCTATTCTAATATCAACTAATTCTCGTAGTTGAAACATTTCCCATTCAGGTATCTCCAATTACTATTTAAAATATCACAGTCAACATACTCTTAGATATTTATTTATATAAAGTGGTATAAGATACACTTTCTGCCCTTAAAGAGCTTATTGACTGGTTGAAGAGCCAAAGACAGTTTCTTCATCTATTTATTTTATCATAAATTTCCCAAGGTAATTAGCTAGGTGTAGTATTTCTGGCTAATATATCCTCTTTTCTCAGAGGTGTAGAATCTCTCTACAATTTGGATGAATACTTTTAGAATGATTTTTAATTACAATATAATGTAGTATTCAGAATGTATGAAATATTTAATATTAATGTAGAGACTGAATTTTAACACTGAAAATTTTTGTGAGACGTGCAATGCCTGTTTACTTAAAGCACAATAATTGAGGCTTTATTCTGTTACTGGAGCGGTTTCCTTGATCCTCACTGTCCTTTTCCCTGCATGAGGCCTCCCAAAATTCTTGAGACTGAGTATCAGAGAAAAACTCTCAGCAATTCACTCTCTCCTTCTTACTGGTGGCTACACTTGAGGTTAGCGTGGCTTCCTGGTGTCAGAAGCCAGAGGGCACAACATCGTGTAAACTACCCTCTCTCCAGAAAAGTCAGCACACACATGGAAACCTTCAAAGATGCCCACTGGAACAGAGAACATTTTGTTGGCTTCTATTCTTCTTCTTACCACAACTATTTTTTTCTTTCCTTCTAGAACTGAATTCCTGACTTCGCCCTCTTCCCACTGAGTATGCTTACAGGTTCTCAATCCATTCAGTTCTTTATCTTTTCTTCTCTCTATGTAACAGATTACTTCATGTTTGTTTTGATATGACTGTTTTTTCATGAGTCACTGCTCATGGTGAATCCTCAGCTCTGCAAGGGAGGGAGAGGTTTGACAATGCCAAGGGCATTAGGCATCATTTGTCAAGGAAAGCACATCCATTCTGCTACCGTTTCAGAGAGGCCTTCCCTGGCCACCAGAACTAAGACAGCATCCCGGCCACCCTCTTTCTCACATGACCTTGATTAAGACATTGCCTGTGTCACTATTTGGAGTCACCATGTCCATCAACTTCTTTACTTCTTATCTGTATTATTTCAGCTTCCACTGTTTCTCACCCCTAATTAAAATGTAAACCCCAAGGAAGCAGAAACTCTGCATTAATTGCCTCATTTTCCAACATACTCCCACCTGGCAGTAACAATTTAATGAATATACAGATTTTCCCATTTGTTAAACATATTGAATGAGGATATTCTTTTCTTTACAATGGTTCATAACTTACCAGTCATTCTAGGCAAAGTTCTCATTCTCAAAGTGCACTTGTAACTTAAACATCTCATTTTCTCTGAAAATAATTGACAGCAATCATTGACTCTTACTTACTTACTAGATTTGGCTGCTCATCATCTTATGCCACTGTCTTTATAAAACCATGAAATTTGAAAACCTTTGTTTCTCTAGCAATCCTAAGTTTTTTTTATGTAATATAGCAAACACTTGGGGGGATATGAGGGCAAGG
>NW_022436953.1:11655698-11657824 GCF_009761245.1 Sapajus apella
GGCTGGAGTGCAATGGCGCAGTCTCGGCTCACCGCAACCTCCGCCTCCTGGGTTCAGGCAATTCTCCTGCCTCAGCCTCCTGAGTAGCTAGGATTACAGGCACGTGCCACCATGCCCAGCTAATTTTTTGTATTTTTAGTAGAGATGGGGTTTCACCATGTTGACCAGGATGGTTTCGATCTCTTGACCTCGTGATCCACCCGCCTCGGCCTCCCAAAGTGCTGGGATTACAGGCGTGAGCCACCGCGCCCGGCCCCAAAACGTTTAATTTGTAACCATTTTCTCAGTACTTTAAAAATATATATATATTTTATGTTTAATATAGTAAATCTCCCTTACAAAAAAGTCTAGTGACCAAAACTGATCCTAAAGCTAATCTGGCTCTAAGACTTAAACATTACTTTGTAAAAACCTCTAAAAGTTATTTCCATTCAACTCTGTAAGAATTTTTTAATGGAAGTTCTCTAAAATGGGGAGACATTTAGGATGAACTAAAGACTATGGTCTTTTTCTTTTTTATTCCCTGGACCCTATCTCCCATGAACATTATTTAGTAAATTTCTTTTATATTATACACAAGGCTTTTGCATTTTATATGGCTATTGTGACACAGTTATAACAAAAAAAAAAAAAAATTCTGCTTTCCTAAATCCCAGCATTCTAGTACAATCTCATCACACAGAAGCAAACAATACAAAAAACTCTTAAAAGATCTTATTTTTCAAAATAATCCTATAAATATACACACTTACATACAATTGTAACTTGCCAATATCCAATAAATAAATTAGAAAGAATAGATGTGCCATCATTACAGCATTTCAGCCCCTGAAGAGAGTAACATGTTACTCATATTAGTTTACATGCTGACACAAACCTCCAGCCTGAGGTGGCAAGGTTTTGAGAAAATGGTTCTGCTTGTTAAAAAGACAGTGGTAGGGATGAGAGTGAACATATTTTGAAAGGTTTCTACACACCTGAGTCTCTGCTAAGCACTAGGCATGCACACTTCATTTAATTCTTATAAATCGTGGGCAGAAATTTCTACGCCTTCATGTAAGTAAGAGAGGTAGGATAATTTTCTTGAGACAAGTGGAAAGCAAAACCGGAACTGAAACACAGGCAGAGGAGAAGAGATGGGGACTAGAAAAATGCCCAGCAGAGGCCCATGAGAGCCAGAGGGAGTCAGGAAGAAAAGCCATGCACACATCCAATGAAATATTGATAGAAACTTCACCTAACTTCACAACCAGGAAATTGACACTGGGGCTCTCATTTTAAACTAATACAGTCATCACACAATAAAAACCCATGCTGAAGTCCTAGGGCTGTGTATTTAAACAAGACCAATCTCTATTGATGTGGCCAGGAGTCTTGAACATTAACCTGAATCAGTCTGAGTCGGTGACAACATATACTGGCAAATTAACATGGTTGCTTGCATGGAATTCAGGATCCGTTCTGGGAAACTACTTGTGATATAGCCTCTTGAAAACTCAGTTTTATCTTGCTTAGGGTATTACAACCAACTGAATTGTCTTGTCACAGGACCTCATGATTTCATATTAAGTGGAAATAATGTTTCAAGCATCAATCACATTCTTTCAAAGATCTTTCTAAAACAAAAAAGACTCTGTTCATTTTGTTTCACTCTTTTTTCTTTAATCTTGCCTTCTTGTTTTATTTCACTGAGTTGATTTTCAATCTTTGACATCATTTCTTCTGCTTGGTTGATTTGGCTACTGAAACTTGTGTATGCTTCTCAAAGTTCTTGTGTTATATTTTTCAGCTCCATCAGATCATTTATACTCTTCCCTAAGATGTTTATTCTCTTTTTTTTTTTTTTTTTTTTTGAGACGGAGTTTCGCTCTTGTTACCCAGGCTGGAGTGCAATGGCATGATCTTGGCTCACCACAACATCTGCCTCCTGGGTTCAGACAATTCTCCTGCCTCAGCCTCCTGAGTAGCTGGGATTACAGGCATGTACTACCATGCCCAGCTAATTTTTTGTAGTTTTAGTAGAGATGGGGTTTCACCGTGTTGACCAGGATGGTCTCAATCTCTTGACCTAGTGATCCACCCACCTCGGCCTCCCAAAGTGCTGGGATTACAGGTGTGAGCCACCG
>NW_022436953.1:11657924-11668972 GCF_009761245.1 Sapajus apella
TTTTTCAATGTCCTTAGTTTCTTTGCATTGTGTTGGAACATGTTCTTTTAGCTCAGAGGAGTTTGTTATTACCCACCTTCTGAAGCCTTTTTCTGTCAATTCATCAGACTCATTTTCCACCCAGCTTTGTTCCCTTGCTGATGAGGAACTGTGATCCCTTGGAGGAGGATAGGCATTCTGGATTTTGGTGTTTTCATCCTTTTTGTGCTGGTTTCTTCCCATCTTAGTGACTTTATCTACCTGTGATCTTTGTAGTTGGTGACTTTTGGATGGGGTCTCTGAGTGGATGTCCTTTTTGTTGATGCTGAAGTTATTTATTTCTGTTTTATGGTTTTCCTTCTAATAGGCCCCTCTGCTGTAGGACTACAGGATCTCCAGACCCTGCTTGCTTGGGGGTCACCTGTGGCAACTGCAGAACAGTAAGGGTTGCTGCCAGTTTCTTCTTCTGTTATATTTGTCCCAGAAGGAAACCTGCCAGACGTCAGCCTGAGCTCTCCTTTATGAGGTGTCTCTTTGGATATACAAGGGTCAGGGAGCTGCTTGAGGAGATAGTCTGTTCCTTATAGGAGCTCACATGCAGAGCTGGGATCTCCATTGTTCCATTCAGAGCTGCTGGGCAGGTATGTTTAAGTCTGCTGCAATGGAAATCACAACAGCCTTTTTTTCCCAGGTGCTCTGTCCTGGGAAGTTGGGGCTTTATTTATAAGTTCCTGACATGCTGCTGCCTTTTTTCAGAGATGCCCTGATCTGCCAGGAGGTAGCCTAGTCACAGTTTGCCAGCAGAGGTGTTGCTGAGCTGCAGTGGGCTCTGCCCAGCTGCTGTGTGAACTTCATTGCAGTTTTGTTTACAGAGGCATAATTAGAACTGCCTCGGAATGGTGGTCTGCCTCAGTAATGGCCGACTGCCTCAGCAATGGTGGACTGCCTCAGTAATAGTGGAATGGACAAAGCCTCCAAGAAATATGGGATTATGTGAAAAGACCTAATCTACGTTTGACAAGTGTACTTGAATGTGATGGAAAGAATGAATCCAAGCTGGAAAACACTCTTCCGGATATTATCCAGGAGAATTTACCCAACCTAGAAAGGCAGGCCAACATTCAAGTCCAAGAAATACAGAGAACATCACAAAAATATTCCTTAACAAGAGCAACACCAAGGCACATAATTGTCAGATTCACCAGGGTTGAAATGAAGGAAAAAAAAATGTTAAGGGCAGCCAGAGAGAAAGGTCAGGTTACCTAGAAAGGGAAGCCCATCAGACTCACAGTGGATCTCTAGGCAGAAACCCAACACCAGAAGAGAGTGGGGACCAATATTAAACATTCTTAAAGAAAGGAACTTTCTACCTAGAATTTCATATCCAGCCAAACTAAGTTTCATAAGCGAAGGAGAAATAAAATCCTTTAAGAACAAGCAATTGCTGAGGGAGTTCATGACCACCTGGCCTGCCTTACAAGAGCTCCTGAAAGAAGCACTAAACAAGGAAAGGAACAACCAGTACCAGCTACTCCAAAAATAAACCAAATGGTAAAGATCATTGACACAATGAAGAAACTGCATCAACTAAAGGGCAAAACAACCAGCTAGCATCAAAATGGCAGAATCAAATTCACACATGATGATATTAAACTTAAATGTAAATGGGCTAAATGCCCCAATAAAAAGACACAGACTGGCAAATTGGATAAAAAATCAAAATCTGTTGGTGTGTTGTATGCAGGAAACCCATCTCACATGCAAGGACACAGACAGGCTCAAAATAAAGGGATGGAGAAAGATTTACCAAGCAAATGGAGAGCAAAAAAAGCAAGAGTTGCAATCCTAGTCTCTAATAAAATAGACTTTAAACCAACAAAGATCAAAAGAGATAAAGATGGGCATTACATAATGGTAAAAGGATCAATGCAATAAGAAGAGCTAAAGATCCTAAATAGATACACACCCAGTTCAGGAGCGCCCAGATACATAAAACAAGTTCTTAATGACCTACAAAGAGACTTAGACTCCCACACAATAATAGTGGGAGACTTTAACCCTCCACTGTCAATATTAGACAGATCAACAAGACAGAAAATAAGCAAGGATATCCAGGACTTGAACTGAAATATGGACCAAGCAACCATAATAGACATCTACAAAATCTCCACCCCAAATCCACAGAATATATGTTCTTCTTAGCACCACATTGCACTTACTCTAAAATTGACCACATAATTGTAAGTAAATCACTCCTTAGTATATGCAAAAGAACAGAAATCATAACAAACAGTCACACATACCACAGTGCAATCAAATTAGAACTCAGGATTCAGAAACTCACTCAGAACCACACAACTTCATGGAAACTGAACAATTGGCTCTTGAATGTTGACTGGATAAACAATGAAATGAAGGCAGAAATAAAGATGTTCTTCGAAACCAACAAGAATGAAGACACAATGTACAAAAATCTCTAGGCTAATTTAAAGCAGTGTCTAGAGGAAAATTTATAGCAATAAATGCCCACAGCAGAAGCAAGGAAAGATCTCAAATTGACAACCTGTCATCAAAATTGAAAGAGCTAGAGGAGCAAAATCAAAAAAACTCAAGAGCTACCAGAAGACAAGAAATAACTAAGGTCAGAGCAGAACTGAAGGAGATAGAGACACACAAAAAAACCCTTCAAAACATCAATAATTACAGGAGTTGGTTTTTTGAAAAGATAAACAAAACAAACTGCAAGCCAGATTAATAAAAAAGAAAAGGGAAAATAATCAAATAGATACAAAAACGATAAAGGGGATATCACCACTGACTCCACAGAAATACAAACTGCTATCAGAGATTACTAGAAACAACTATATGCACATAAACCAGTAAACCTGGGACAAATGGATAAATTCCTGGACACTTGCACCCTCCAAGCCTAAACTAGGAAGAAGATGAAAGCTTCAATAGACCAATAACAAGGGCTGTAGTTGAGACAGCAATTAATAGCCTACCAACCAAAAAAAGCCCAGATCCAGATGGATACACAGCTGATTCTACCAGACATCCAAAGAGGAACTGGTACCACTCCTTCTGAAACTATTCCAAAAAATACAAAAAGAGGGAATCCTTCCCAAATCATTTTATGACAACAGCATCATCCTGATACCAAAACCCAGCAGAGACTCAAAAAAAAAAAAAAAAGAAAACTTCAGGCCAATATCCATGATGAACATAGATGCAAAAATCTTCAATAAAATACTGGCAAACTGATTGCAACAGCACATCAAAAAGCTTATCCATCATGATCAAGTAGGCTTCATTCCAGGGATGCAAGGCTGGTTCAACACACACAAGCCTATAAATGTAATCCACCACATAAACAGAACCAGAGACAAAAACCACAATTATCTCAATTGATGCAGAGAAGGCCATTGACAAAATTCAACATTCCTTTATACTAAAAACTCTCAATAAACTAGATATTGATGGAACGTATCTCAAAATAATAAAAGCTATTTACAACACACCCACAGCCAATATCACTGAATGCGCAAAAACTAGAAGCATTCCCTTTTTAATATGGCACTAGGCAAGGATGCCCTCTCTCACTACTCCTAGTCAACATGGTATTGGAAGTTCTAGCCAGAGCAGTCAGGTATGAAAAAGAAATAAAGGTATTCAATTAGAAAAGGAGGAAGCCAAATCGTCTCTATTTGCAGATGAAATGATTATATATATAAACCCCCTTGTCTCAGTCCAAAATCACCGTAAATTGGTAAGCAACTTCAGCAAAGTCTTAGGATACAAAATCAATGTGCAGAAATTATAAGCATTCCTATACACCAATAACAGACAAACAGAGCTAAATCATGAGTGAGTTCCTATTTACAATTGCTGCAAAGAGAATAAAATACCTAGGAATACAACTAACAAAGGATGTAAAGGACCTCTTCAAGGAGAACTACAAACTACTGCTCAAGGAAATAAGAGAGGACACAAAAAAATGGAGAAATATTCCATGCTTATGGTTAGAAAGAATCAATATTGTGAAAATGGCCATACTGCCCAAAGTAATTTATAGATTCAATGCTATTCCCATCAAGTTATCTATGACCCTCTTCACAGAATTGAAAAAAACACCTTAAACTTCATATGAATCCAAAAGAGAGCCTGCATAGCCAAGACAATCCTAAGCAAAAAGAACAAAGCCAGAGGCATCACACTACCTGACTTCAAACTATACTACAAGTCTACAATAATCAAAACAGCTTGGTACTGGTACCAAAACAGAGATATAGAAAATGGAACAGAACAGAGGCCTCAGAAATAACATCACACATCTACAATCATCTGATCTTTGACAAACCTGACAAACACAAGAAATGGGGAAAGTATTCCTCATTTAATTTATTCCCCATATAAATGGTGTTGGGAAAACTGGTTAAAAGTGTGCAGAAGGCAGAAACGGTACCTTACCTTCCAGATACCTTACATTAAATTAACTGCAGATGGATTAGAGATTTAAACATAAGACCTAATACCATAAAAACCCTAGAAGAAAACCTAGGCCAAACAATTCAAGACATAGGCATAGGCAAGGACTTCATGACTAAAACACCAAAAGCATTGTCAACAAAAGTCAAAATAGACAAATGGGACCTAATTAAACTCCAGAGCTTCTGTACAGCAAAAGAAACATTCATTAGAGTGAACTGGAAACCAACAGAATGGAAAAAATATTTTGCAATCCACCCATCTGACAATGGGCTAATATCCAGAATCTACAATCTGGATATTATATAACAGATATACAATCTGTTATTTTCTTGTAAAACAGATTTACAAGAAAATAACAACCCCATTCAAAAGTAGGCAATGGATATGAACAGACACTTTTCAAAAGAAGACATATGAAGCCAACAAAATGTGAAAAAAATGCTTATTATCACTGGTCATTAGAGAAATGCAAATAAAAATCAAATTGAGATACCATCTCATGCCTGTTAGAATGGCAATCATTAAAAAATCTGGAGACAACAGATGCTGGAGAGGATGTGGAGAAATAAGTACACTTTTACACTGTTGGTAGGAGTGTAAATTCATTCAAACATTGTGGAATACAGTGTGGCGATTCCTCAAGGACCTAGAAATAGAAACCCAGCAATCCCCTTACTGGGTATATACCCAAAGGATTGTAACTTGTTCTGTTATAAAGACACATGCACACATATGTTTGCAACAGCACTGTTTACAATAGCAAAGACCTGGAACCAACCAAAATGCCCATCGATGATAGACTGGACAATGAAAATGTGGCACATATACACCATGGAATACTAGGCAGCCATAAAAAATGATGAGTTCGTGTCCTTTGTAAGGACACGGATGAATCTGGAAACTATCGTTCTCAGCAAACTGACACAAGAACAGAAAATCAAACACCACACGTTCTCACTATAGGTGGGTATTGAACAATGAGAACACATGGACACAGGGAGGGAAACCTCACACACTGGGGTCTGTTGGAGGGGAATATGGGAGGGACATTGAGGGTTAGGAAGGTTGGGGAGGAATAACATGGGGAGAAATGCCAGATATAGGTGACAGGAGATGGAGGCAGCAAACCACATTGCCATGTATGTACCTATGCAATAATCCTGCATGATCTGCACATGTACCCCAGAACCTAAAGTGCAAATATATATATATATATATATATATATACACATATATATATACCCATATATATATACACATATATATACATATATATGTATACGTATATACATATATATGTATACATATACATATATATACATATATATGTATACATATATTATATACATATATATACATATATATATGTATATATATATACGTATATATACACACATATATATATACGTATATATATATATATATATGAAGCAACAACAACAAAAAAAACCAGACTCTGGAATTAATTGGAAGATGAAAACCAGTGGAAGTCATTATTCTTTCATGTCAATTACGTGTCATCTAAAGGCACTTGGTTGGTAACTAATAGAAAGTAGTCATAAATATATGAGGATAATTAATCTTTAATTTATACTTTAAGGATTTTAAATATATTCTTAAATTGCCTAATTGCTGGCAAAGTGAAGCTCTGTCAATGTGTTTCTTCAGCCATGATCCCTCATTTTGGGAGTCCATAAGATACTAATCTTCTCCTTACCTCTTCCTATAGTAGAAGGATTTAAAAGTATGCTAGTAAACTACCATTTCTTTAAACTTTAGGTTGCTTGAATTGTTTTCTTAAGGAAAGTTGAAAAATGTGAGAAGAAGAAAAATCTGCCCAGTTACAATAAGAAACAGAGCCTAATTCTTTAAGGTTATGCACAGTCAGAAGAGCCATAGGATATATAAAGTTAGGTTGGCAGATATTTTGAATTCCTTTTTGTCTTGAAATGAAAAAAAAAAAACTGCATTCATGAAGCAAAGGTGAAGACATTATTTCTTGCATAAAGATTTCTCATCTTTCAGAATCTTCTTGGGAATGTGAGCCTCCCTACACTCATTCAGACATTTGTTTTAGTTTTCTTAACCTTGAACTTACTCCATTAGAGCCACAAACTCTGACAAAGTAATCTAAACGAATTTGTTGCCAACAAGTCTTAGACATGCAAAATGGATTTTTGTTTTGCCCTACCTAGGTGTTATGTTTCATTATTAAAAATGCCAGTAACATTTTGCCTGGTGGGAATGCATATTTTCCTTCAATTTTTTCAATCTTATTCTAAACCCCTTATTGAATATTTTACCAGTTACAGCAGATCTTTGTTATTGCTTTTTCAAATTACAAACTCTGAACACTATGTTGGTATTTGCTAAATGGTTTATGCACATGTAGAGCTGTCAAGCATTAATAGAATAAAAACATAAGAAAACCATTCTTAGATGATTATAATTTTGCATTTGACCTTCAGAATAAAAATAATACAGCTTCATCAAGGTAGCAAGCCATATCCCTCCACAGCCCATGCACATCCTCAGCATATAAGCTCCCCTTTCGTTGTGCACCATATGATCCACCAAATACCTATTACCATTTTCTCTCTCTCCTTCTCTTCCCTCCTCCTGTCCTATATCCATACAACATTAAGAACCCTGTTCGTTAGGGTTGTGTGGAGACAATTTATGTTCCGAAAGTCTCCTCTTACCACTTTGCCTTAACTGTGTGTTTACTATGAATTTATAAATTTGTATCCTGTGTCTTCAGAATGCTAAGGCTGCTGTAAGAATTGTCCAATTTGCAATTGAGATAAATTAAGGAGGTCTCAAGGGAACAATGAAGCAAAGAACTTGGTAGATGGAAATGAGTGGAGGAATACAGAGATGTTAGAAATTTTATTTTATGTATTTGGGGTTTGTATAATAGTTTTTAGCAGAACCGAAAAGCATTAAATAAGTTATTTATGTATCACTAATATTTATTTTTGTAAATTTCCTTATTCATAAATTTAACCTCAAATATATATTCATGTACATAGTCATACCTATATCTAGATATTAAAAATGTACTCACACTAATACCTTCAATTTCATTCCAACACCAAAGCATTTATTCCAGCTTCTGGTTTTCTACAACTTGAACTTTCTTTTCTGACAGAGAGGAACCTAGCTGTCATTATTCACAATACATTCACTTATGTGCTCAGGTCTGAAATATACAAGTCATTGAAGAATGTCTGACCCATAACATTTTGGAAAACAGACTGATTAATAAAATCATTATTTTAAAAATATTTTTTGCCTTAATTATGAGGACATAAATCAAAATACTCTGTTCAAAAATTATCTCCTCCAAACTTCTTTATATAATTAATTTGAAATAGTTAGATCCATGTGTTTCTATTCCTATCCCATTTCCCCATCCTTGCTGATTTTATTATTTACTTTCTAAAATACAATATGATTCTAAAAGCCAAAGCTATTTTTTAAGTGATGCAATTAGAAGAAGAAGAGTTATGTTTCAATTCTTTTCGTGTCAATCCTCGCCCTCCATTCATCCCACTTTGTTTCCATCTCCTAATCCTTTCCTTCCACTTCCTACACATGTCCTGGAGGTAGCCAATCTCAAAAATGTGTAATGTGTCCTTCCTCTGTCTCTTTGTGCACAAATGAGTAGATGCATTTTCCTCATATATTTTAGACAAAAGATAACATATGTAGTTGTCCATTGCACTTTGGTTTTGCAATCAGAAATACATCCAGGAAGTAACTTTTTGTCAGTTTATGGAAAACTGTCTTCTTTTTTATAAAGCTGCATAGGCCAGATGCAGTGGCTCATGCCTGTAATCCCAACACTTTGGGAGGCCCAGGTGGGTGGATTACCCGGTCAAAGTTCGAGACCAGCCTGGCCAACACAATGAAACTCATGTCTACTAAAATTACAAAAATTAGCCAGTCATGGTGATGTATGCCTGTAATCCCAGCTACTTGGGAAGCTGAGGCAGGAGAATCACTTGAACCCAGGAGGCAGAGGTTTCAATGAGCTGGGATCATACCATTGCACTCCAGCTTGGGAGACATCATGAAACTTTGTCTCAAAAAATAAGGGACGTGGATGAATCTGAAAACCATTGTTCTCAGCAAACTGACACAAGAACAGAAAACCAAACACAGCATGTTCTCACTCATAGGCAGGTGTTGAACAACGAAAACACATGGGCACAGGGAGGGGAACATCACACACTGTGGTATGTTTCAGGGTGGGGGGCTAGGGGAGGAACAGCAGGGGGCAGGGAGGTTGGGATGGGATAATACTGGGAGAAATGTCTGATGTAGGCGATGTGGGGATGGAGGCAGCAAACCACCATAGCATGTATTAACCTATGTAACAAACCTGCAAGATCTGCACATGCACCTCAGAACTTAAAATGCAATTAAAAAAAAATTAATAGTAATAACAAATAAATAAAACTGCATAGTAATTTGCTGAATTTATTATACTTTCTTTAATAATCTACTATATATACCTTTTTTAATTTTTTTGTCCCTATTTACAAGCAATGCTGCACCGAATAATTGTGAGTGTATTTATGTGTATGTGTGTAGAATGTTATTTTCTTGATAAATTCCTAGAAGTAGAATCAGTAAGGAAAAATTAAATGCATATGTAGCTTGCACGATATTGCCAAATTTCCCTCTCAGAGCATTGTGTAAAAGCATCTTCCCACCAGAAATGTATAAGATGTGAAAATCCTCTTCTTTTTATAGTTTGGCCAATTGAACAACAGAAGGTATCAATATATCTATATCTAGATAGATATATAATTGATAAAAATATTATATTTGTCAGTATCCAAACTAATGGACTAAAAACAGGTTTTATAGTTTTATTAATAAAGGAATGTATTTCAGTAGTTGAATGCAGACAAAAACTAGCAAGCGTAGAAGAAATGTGGTAAAAAGGAAGGCTGCCTATTATTGCTCAAATCATTCCCCCAACTATTTACTTTTTCCTAAGCATTAGCCTTTATCTGCATCTCCCTTTCTTTTACACATATCCTATTTCATCTTTTTATAATCATTTTAAGATGTCATAATTTTGTACATTAAAACTGAACAATTTTAAGGTAAAATTTAATGAGTCTTTACATCTATATATATTTGTATTAGCATAATCATAATCACTGTATAGAATATTCAAACCTCCTAGATAAATTTCCTCATGCCTCTTGGTAGTCAGTTCAACATTTCTGTGTTCAGTCCTTAGGAACTACAAATTTTATTTTTCATGGAGTTGTTTTTTTCTTGTAAATTTGTTTAAGTTCTTTGTAGATTCTGTATATTAGCCCTTTGTCAGATGGGTAGATGGCAAAATTTTTTTCCCATTCTGTTGGTTGCTAGATCACTCTAATGATAGTTTCTTTTGTTGTGTAGAAGCTCTTTCATTTAATTAGATCCCAACTGTCTATTTTGGCTTTTGTTGGCATTGCTTTTGGTGTTTTGGTCATGCAGTCCTTGCCCATGCCTATATTCTGAATGGTATTGCCTACGTTTTCTTCTAAAGTTTTTATGGTGTTAGGTCTTATGTTCAAATCTTTAATCCATCTGGAGTAAATGTGTGTATAATGTATAAGGAAGGTATCCAGTTTCAGCTTTCTGCATACGGCTAGCCTGTTTTCTCAACACCATTTATTAAATAGGGAATTCTTTCCCCATTGCTTCTTTTTGTCAGGTTTGTCAAAGATCAGGCGGTTGTAGCTGTATGGTGTTACTTCTGAGGCCCCTGTTCTGTTCCATTGGTCTATCTATCTGTTTTGGTATTAGTATTGTGCTGTTTTGATTACTGCAGCCTTGTAGTACAGTATAAAGTCAGGTAGCATGATGCCTCCAGCTTTCTTTTTCTTGTTTAGGATTGTCTTGGCTATGCAGGTTCTTTTTTGGTTCCATACGAAATTTAAGGTGGTTTTTTTCCAGTTCTGTGAAGAAACTCAATGGTAGCTTGATGTGGATAGCATTGAATCCATAAATTACTTGGGCAGTACGGCCAATTCCACGATATCGATTCTTCCTAACCATGAGCATGGAATGCTTATCCATCTGTTTGTGTCCTATCTTATTTCCTTGAGCAGTGGTTTGTAGTTCTCCTTGAAGAAGCCCTTCACATCCCTTGTTAGTTGTATTCCTAGGTATTTTATTTTCTTTGTGGCAATTGTGAATGGGAGTTCACTCATGATTTGACTCTCTGTTTGTCTGTTACTTGTGTATAGGAATGCTTGTGATTTTTACACATTGATTTTGTATCCTGAGACTTTGCTGAAGTTGCTTATCATCTTAAGGAGATTTTGGGCTGAGAGGATGGGGTCCTCTAAATATACAATCATGTCATCTGCAAATAGAGACAATTTGACTTTCTCTTTTCCTAATTGAATACCAAGCTTGTTCAACATATGCAAATCTATCAACATAATCCATTACATAAAAAGAACCCAAGACAAAAGCACATGGTTATCTCAACAGATGCAGAAAAGGCCTTCAACGAAATTCAACAGCTCTTTATGCTAAAAACTCTCAATAAACTAGGTATT